>NC_142931.1:57460795-57760795 GCF_046866305.1 Octopus bimaculoides | reverse complement strand
CGTAACATATCCAAATTCATGCTGCATTCCATGCAATCCAAAACAATATGACAGACTGTACAGCCTGTTATTTCAAACTGAGTTGAACTTACCTTCCAATCAAAAACTGCTGAAACTTACCTGTAGCTGGTTGAGTCATGTTTAAATAGAGGATATATTTGTTGTATGCTATTGTTATTTCTTTCTTAACCAAGTAACATGCAGAGAGTTTTTGCAAAATTAAAAGTTTATTTTCTGTTTCTTACTCTCTAAGATACACAGAAACAAATTTCACTAATGATCTCCTTGTAGTTATAAAGACACAACAAACTGAAAACCTATAGAAACAGTTTTAATCCTTGAAAGCTTGTTGATAAGTCAGAGGAATAAACAGGGTATCTATAACTGCAAAAGAAGCTAAGCTAACCTAAATACTGAGAATGACAAGTAAACAGATACAGGTCATCAATTAACAGATTCAAAAATACAAGTGTAAAATGCTATAAACAATATCATCATACACACACATAAAAAGGGATAAATCAGAAAATAAAGATTACAGAAACGAAATATAAGTACATAGTTAAAAGATGTTACAGGAAGCAGAAGTCACGAAAGCAATATTTCCTAAGTTATTTCCTTTTACTGACCTACCCAAATTTCACCAAGAATCTATCTGAATATCTTTTATGTAAAGAATTTTCTCATAAAGAGCTAATTAATATTTAGTATCTGGAGAAATATTATTTCATCTTTGACTGCATTTATAGGAAAAATTAGTAACTATCTTAATTACTGTTTAATTAATTCTATGACATCTGCTTTGTCCATATGTCAGAAAATTGCCAAACAACATTACTTGACAGTGTATGCGTGCGCAAGTGCACGTATACACACACACACACACACAAACACACTTTATTACTAATTGTTTCAAATTTTGGTACAAGTCCAACAATTTTGGTGGAGAGAGTAAGTCAATTACATTGACTCCAGCATTCAACTGGTACTTATTTATTGACCTCAAAAGGACAAAAGGCAAAGTGACCTCAGTAGAATTTAATCTAAGAACATGAAAATGGACAAAATGCTGCAAAGCATTTTACCCAGAGTGCTAATAATTCTGCCAGCTCACCACCCTACACATTTTATTAGTAATATCAAAAATGTATTTCCCTTGTTTTACATGATTTCAATTTGCATGGAGAAATGTGGAACCAATCTACCATGTAAACCAAGTGACAATTGCATGTATGTGTGTGTGTGCGGGGCTAAAAGTTCACTTCTCAACCACCTGGTTTTGAGTTTAGTCTCATTTTGAGGCATCTTGTGGGAAGATTTAAGAGATGGAACATATTTGTTTACAATTCATCCACTAGCTTTGTAATTTCGGTTTCCACTAAAATGAAAAAAATCACTACTTGAAAAACAGGTAAAACATTCAAGATTGGAAGAGTATTCAACTGTTTAAGCTATGGATAAAAAAAAAGCTAAACAAAACGAATGAGTAATATCTATTCAAACACTTCTAGACAAACTAATACCTCCCTCACCCCAGGAGGTATTGAACTCAAAAATATAAGGTAACAAATACTTGGTAAATAAGGATTTCTTTTGGTATAAGGCTAAAAACGAGTAAGGAACGAAGTCAGTGAAATCAAATACTGTCTGTTACTGGTACATATATTAATGAGAAACAGAAGACAATATCAAATATATGTAACTAAATACTGCAAAAGACATTAAGTCTGACATAATTTTTACCCCTCCAATAAATGATAATGTGACACGGCCCCTCAAAATTAGAAGGGAGGAAGAAATGAAAAAAATAGTAACATTGTTGCTTTTCCCTTAAAGTATTATCTCAGAAAATAGGTCATTTTCTACATAGTTATGAGATTGCAGCATTGGTCTTCCAAAAAGGTACAGTTATTTGAAGGTAAAAGTCAAAGAACAGAAACAGATAAATGAAGAATATTATAGGCAGAAGCTAGAGTAACATACATTTTCATCCACAATCTAACCATCTTTTACAGCTAACCTCACAAAAGATAAACCATTCTATTATGTGTACCATGTCCAGTTTGTGATTTGGGTTCAATATCCAGCTGTAGCTATTTAAATTAATAAAACTAATACCCTGTTAAATTTGGTGACTATGAATATTTATTGTACTAGTGCATGGGATAAATAGGTAATTAACCCGTCTGTATAATAATTTTTATGTTTGGAACAAATCCAAATTGGATTGTACCCAACACTAACTTCCTAATATCCCTTCATCTCCTTAACTCATACTCAGTTAATATTTTGTAATCTCTCAGCAAACTACCTTACCAATTATATATAGCTTCTTCTCTTAGTAACAGACATCAGACTTAGTAAATCAGTAATTCAGGATAATAGATTTCTGTACAATCAGGTGTGAAAACAACCCATAATGATTTCCGCATCACAGTAACTCTTCACGTCCTTAATTACTCAACAGTCTCCTATATGATCTCTCCAACAGTTCTCTTTCTCTCTCTCTCACTCTCTCTCTCTCTCTCTCTCTCTCTGTCTCTCTGGCATTCTCACTTCTTAAATCATCTTTGTTTAGCAACTAAAGTTTGAAACAATAATTTATTTTAACTAACCTATTCACAGAGCAAAAGACAAAATTATTACTTCATTATAAGTTGAGAAACTGTAGTGGTTAAAAGGTAATTGAATAGTTTACATCTTGTTAATGATCTGAGGTTTCCTTTGTCCAAAACACAATCAATTTATACATGATACACCTGTAAGTTGAATTGGTAAGACAAAAGGGGAAGTTACATGATAGTTGGTGCTACATTAAATAAATTGGAAATCATTGTTGTTTAGTTGATTTGCTGTGATAAAACTGAATCTTTCCACAAGAGAAAAAAACAGATGAATGATTAGTAACACAACCTCTTAAACGAAATTACAGCTTTGTTAATATATCCAATGGTTATTGCTTATTATATTTGTAGTGAATGATGAGTGAGAGAGTTTAGTTATGTACTATGTATAAAAAAGTACTATGTGAAACTTGTAGATATTAATGCTGTAGAGAACATTATTTCATCAATGTAGGCCTATGGTACCAAGTTAGCTGAGGAAAATGAAAATTGGTTTTTTTTTTGTATTCATGAGTATCTCATCCTAAGATTTAGAACTTAAAATATGCAGGCACCATTTAAAAAAAAAAACCTAAGAGAATTTGGTAAAATTGATTTGGTGCTACATTACGCAAGTCAAGTGATTAGATAAACAGTCCCTTGAATTGCATTTTTCATTAATTACTTTGTCTGCAACTTCTTTCTCTAATTGATGCTATCTCACAATAATATTAAATCAGTTTATATTATGGAAAGTTCAATCTTCTCAGCTGATAACTTCTAATACATCAATGTATGCCTAAGTTCATGCAACAATGAAAAGCAGAATTGTGCTTTTCACTAAATAATATATAAATTACATACATGTGTGTGTGCATGTACACATGCATGTATGTGTGCAATGTAAAAGCACTGGTGAAAAGAAATATTGATTTTCCTCTTCTAGTATACTGATATAATAATGACTTAAAATTTCTATATGAAGTAAAAATTTTCAACTAAAGCACCCATTTTTGTTCTGATTTAGTTCAATAGTAAGTTGTTTCTTATAACTTATTTTTAATTTAATTTGTTTCTTTAGAGAGAGGATGTGTAAAGATGGAAGATGACAAGCAGAGGAAGATAAAGATAAAAAAAAAATCAAATGAAAGTAGTAGAAGTTAGCTGAGGAAAATAAACATTGAATCTAAAAAATGAGAGAGACAGAGGTAGATAGACAGAGAAGGAGAGACTCATAAAGAATAAATTGGCTAATGAGTATTGAAGTTCAATATAAAAAGACAAATGCAAGAAAATGAGGGAACAGGAGAGAGGGAGAGAGAGAGAGAGAGAGAGAGAGAGAGAGAGAGAGAGAGAGAGAGAGAATTGAATATAAAAAGAAACAGAAAAGTGATAGAATGTGTAAGAGAGAAGGAGAAGAAAGTGCGTGTGAGGATAGAGTGGGGGATAAACGGGAGAAGGGGAGGGAGAGAGAAAGGAGAATTCTTATTTTCAAATCAAAATTCAAGCAAATATGAATTCAATCATTTAATCTTGCAACTCAGAGACTGAGTCCAAGAGAATAGAAAAATATCAATTATAGTGAATTACTTCAATATCATTAATGAGCAATTTATCTGTATCTCTTTCCCACAAACATTTTTATAAATGCACAAAAGTATGCATGTGCACACTTTGACATTAGTGCATTGCAGATAACTACATCTCTTGGCTCAAATTAAAATAACAGTTGTTTATGTTTAAGATTTGTTCACTCAATTCACCTCATAGTAAAATGCTGATAGTAACACTCCAGCAAAAAAAAAAAACAAAAAAAACTCATACATGGTTGAGCTGTGGTGGTTGTTGGCACTCTGTTGCTTACGACGTCGAGGGTTCCAGTTGATCCGATCAATGGAACAGCCTGCTCATGAAATTAACGTGCAAGTGGCTGAGCACTCCACAGACACGTGTACCCTTAACGTAGTTCTTGGGGATAATCAGCGTGACACGGTGTGACAAGGCTGACCCTTTGAATTACAGGCACAACAGAAACAGGAAGAAAGAGTGAGAGAAAGTTGTGGTGGAAGAGTACACTTTGAATTATATAGTAGGAGAGACCCTATGAATTAAAAAAAAAAAATGACAACTGCTGCTAAGCCTTTGGTCGAAGGTCTTTTCAATAAGGACTAATCTAGAGGTCAACAACTATATACATATAGTACAGGTTCATGCCTGGCTAGCTCCTGTCAAACCATCCAACCCATGCCAGAATGGAGAGCAGACGTTAAATGATGATGATGATGATAATGATGATAGTAACACAGCACCTTTTAATTGGGTAGTATTTTATTAATTAGTAAATAATTATTATTGAGACCAGATGTTTTCAACCACTGTGTCCAGGTATATTTGTGTACTACATGTGGCCTACAAGTATGCTTGTAAATTTATGAGGCAAATCAGAAAATGCCAAAACATTTAGAAAACTCAACTGTCTGTAATGCACTATGCTGATACATGTGTATTAATTTGCAATGTATGTAACAATCTCCGTTTTAAAATTATTGTTTATATATAAACCATTAACGAATGTCATAACCTCTTTAGCTCCTTATTCACTGTAAGTTACAAAAAGTTTGGGGAAAACAACTGTGTGTGTGTGTGTGTGTGTGTGTGTGTGTGTGTGTGTGTGCATGTGCGTACGTGCACGCATGTATGTATGCATGCATGTGCGCATGTTTTTTTGTTATTGATTGACGATATTTTTCCTTCCAGATGTGAAATACTGGTCAGAATGATTTTTTTTTTTCAGCTTAAATTTCAAAGACATCAGAGTTGAAAGGGAAAAATTTTTTAAATTTTATTGTTACATCAGATTCACCTATGACATCATTTGCCTTTTGTTCTTGTCTACCTTTCTCTGACTATTACACCTTAGCAGGAGAGAAAAACAGCACACATATGCATGTGCACAACAAAGTTTATAACGGATGATTGACATCACAGACCTTGTTAATTTGCAGAAAGCTAGGGCAGTGAACTGACAGAATCATTAGAGCATAAGATAAAGTACCATCTATCTCTTAATATTCAGAGTTTATATTCCTCCTTTGGCTTTCATCCTTCTATAAGGGAAGCAAGGTAGAATAGATAAAATAAAGCACTAGTCTTGGTTGGTGGATTGGCACAATTGTTAGAACATCAGAGAGTATGGCTTATGATATTTAGTACTGAATTCAATAAAATAAAGTATCAGGCAAAGTTCTGGGGTACCATCTTCTCTACTCAAGCATTTAAAACAAGAGTAAAGGCATGATGTATATTTTGAAAATGATTGCCAAGTGACAAGGTATAAAAGATAGACAGCAGCACAAGTATTATTATTATAGTTGAATATCATACAGAATTGATATCTTTATAAAAGTTAACACTTAACTTTTAAACAATATAAGGATATTTTCCTGTATACTGATGAAAATGAAGGTCCATTTTGATGAGATAACCACATTTAAGCAACACATAATTAGGGCTTGAAGGCAGACTGAAAAGAAGTTGTTGCTTTTTCCAAGGACAGAGAACTACTTGGATTGACAACATCAAAAAGTGGACTAGCCTTACTGCTAGAAATGTAAGATGTTTAACTGCCAATAGAATCACAATGGAAGAAAGTAGTTGCTATAGTTCTGACACTGAGTTTGGCATATGATGATGAATTAGAGTCAAAAAGGTAACTGCTATAAGGTTCCTCACCCAACTAGAAATAGCACCAAAATCTCCCTTAAATTATGTCCTACTTTTTTGTAGGAGAGATATATTATATAGATAGGAAAATCTTGAGAGAAGAAGATGATCATGGTTAAAACTCCTTTGATCATAGGTTGAATTATTGAAGGCAGACCTGGGTCTTAATGACAACATAATTACATCACACTAGCATAGCAACACTTACTGATCAAATTTTAATATAACATATCAGTTACTTTTTTCTACTAGTTCCAGCTCAAGGGCAGTGGCCATGCTGGGGTGGGGCACTGCCTCCAAAGTTAGTTTAGAAATGACCTTTCTAATTTGATATGGTATCTTAACAATTTTAAAGTCATCTGGTATAGTTCCAAAAATTGATATAAGAAATTTGGTCATCATCATATTTATAAAAATTAATAGAAAATTAATATATATATATATATATATATATATAAAGGTTAACTTTTATATATGCATATACACAACGGTTAACCTATGTGTGCATGCATGTGTGTGTGTGTGTGTGTGTGTGATCATCTAAACTTCCCAGTCTTCCATGCTTTATAAACAAAATAACAACATTGAATAAAATCAGTTGTCCTCCTTCAATGAATTAAAACAAAACTGTACTGCTACTTGTGTGCACAGCACTGCTGGAGATGGACAGTTATTTATTAATTAAGCATGGTTACACGTTACTGAGGATTAACATCACAGAATTCTGTTGTTAAGACAAGCAGGATAGGATGCTGGCCAGTGAGAACAATGCAGATCTATAGACAACTGCAATCTATATTATATTCCACCTACGGCCTATACCATACTTTAACTTGATTGATTGAGGTCATTCTATTTCCATCAATGATTGATGCATTAAATAATTTTAGCATGCAAGTAATTGCAGTTAATGGTTGACAAGATAAATATATAATATTACCAGTAAATAAAAGACAAAGCAGTATTTATAGAATATGCCTACCTAGTATGAAAAGTACAACTTATCGTATTACCAGTCCATGATGGTGGACTGGCAGAACTGTTAAGCATTGGATAGGATGTCTTGCAATACTTATTCCAGCTCTGTAACCCCTAAGTTCAGAATCTTACCTAGAGACTATTATAAATCTCTTCCAGGTGGACTAAAAGCCCTTTAAAAAAATGTACTGAACTCAAATGTGTTTACATCTTTATTGAGGAGGGACAATCTAAAGGTACAAAGTACTCTATAGGCAGTGGCAGCAGCTATAGCAGGAGAAAAGAGTTAAAATAAAACAGTTACTTTTATCTTAAACAAAAGGAGAGTTTTAAGAAATAAGATTTTAAAAAAAGTATTTATGAAAAAGAAATATAATATAGAAACTACATAGAGTGCTTTGTGTATCACAAATGACTAACTTGCAAACAATGCTATATTTTCTAAAATATAACTGCTTATGAGCATTATGTCTTATTATAATCAACATATTAAAACAGACATATGGTATTCATTTTACAGTATACTGAAGCTTACAAACTAATTAAGAACATCACATTTCATTTCATAACTAATGTCACTTTTCAGAATTGATGAAATTTAATTGGACCCATTATTGGTAAGTTTTACCAAGACTTTTCAAAATGGAAATGTATAAGTTTTGCTATAAAGGAGACCACTAGGTGGACTGTTAATGTGCTAGAAGAAGGTCACATGTAATGCGTCTACTAAGACCGAATTGTTCTCAAAGAAAAATTTAGAGAAGCAACAAAACGTATACGGGCAAGACAAGTGAAAATTACATAAATACATACAATATTATCCGTAGACCGGTTTCGAAATTAATATTTCCTTACCATTAATTTCGAAACCGGTCTATGGATGATATCGCATGTATTTATGTAATTTTCACTTGTCTTGCCTGTATACATTTTGTTGCTTCGCTAAATTTTTCTTTGAGAACAATTCGGTCTTAGTAGACGCATTACATGTGATCTTCTTCTAGCACATTAATAGTCCACCTAGTGGTCTCCTTTATATATACATATACAATAATCCTTTGAGATCTCAGATATTTTTTCTGAATCTCCTTGATTCTTTCAATGTGCTTGTTCCCTGGTATTAAATTGATATTAATTAATATCCAATTTTTTACCCTACTGTTTTAAGTTTTGCTATATATACTGCATAATTATTAATATCAGTCAAGCAACTAATTTCCCATAGCAAGTTTTTAAATATTAATATACTGAAGTCTATTACTAATAATTAGTTTGACTGCAGAAAAAAGACCCTTTCATAAGTCAAAGAGAAATTGATTCATCATTTTATTTAGATATATCATAATATTACATGCACACACACACACACACACACACTTAGAAGGTTGTTAATTATCGCCGGTCAGAGAGTGACCATTGATTTTGTACCTATAAAACACTTAGCTGTATAGGCAACTCGTCATACTCGTTGGTCGGAGGTAGATAAACTCCGGCCAATGAGTCTGATTATTGTAGTAATAGGTAAGAAAGTTTATCAGCATTGTCTATATAGATCAAATATTTCAATAATCTGCTCTGATGAGAATTAACTCTTTTCATCATCATCATCGTTTAACGTCCGCTTTCCATGCTAGCATGGGTTGAACGATTTGACTGAGGATTAGCGAACCAGATGGCTGCACCAGGCTCCAATCTGATCTGGCAGAGTTTCTACAGCTGGATGCCCTTCCTAATGCCAACCACTCCGAGAATGTAGTGGGTGCTTTTACATGCCACTGGCACGAGGGCCAGTCAAGCGGTACTGGCAATGGCCACGCTCAAATGGTGTTTTTTACGTACCATCTGAACAAGAGCCAGTCCAGGGGCACTGGCAATGACCTTGCTCGAATGTTTTTTCACATACCACCGGCACAAGTGCCAGTAAGACGACACTGGTAATGATCACGCTCAAATGGTGCTTTTTATCTGCCACCGGCACAGAAGCCAGACAGCTGCTCTGGCAATGATCATGCCCGGATGGTGCTGTTAGCGCTCTACTAGCATGGGTGCCAGTCATCGAATTTGGTTCAATTTCGATTTCTTTTTTTTTTTTTTGCTATTAATAAAATTTTAAACATCCTTAGGAGTTTTGAGCTACAAATTGCTTGGATAATCTCAGCTAGTTGAAGTTTAAGAGCTCACTACAGTATTCCTTCAACTATTGCACGTGATAGGTGAAAATCCGTGAAATAGAAATAGTACTCTACTGTATATCTTTTTTTATTATTTTTATAATTTGTATATATTTATTTTATTATTTTTATATATTTAAGCTTTTATAAACTCTCCCCACATTCTTCTCTTCTTTCACCTCCCAAGTTTCGTTTTCCATACAGTGTTTACTCATCTATGGTACACTACGTACTTTCTTTTAATATATTTTAATTAATGTGTTATACAGTGCAGTACTGTATTTTTATTTGTTAATTTTTAGATGTGAAAATGCTCATTTTATCACGGAAATAATTGAAATTGGAAAAAATCTAAATACCTATCGACTGTAGAAACCTGCAATATACTGAAAAGTACACAATATAAATCTACATATATTAACCAGAAAAATCTGTGATGTACTGAGGGTGCAATAGGTGAACCACGACATGGCAAGTGATTACTGTATATTACATATGTCAGGCCCTATCATATTTTTATTTGGTATGCTAAGTGCTCTCTTGAACTATATTCCTTCAACCATATTATCCAAGAGTAAACTATCTATCCTCAGCCCCTTATATCTTGTCCATCATACAACCATTTTTACTATAACCACAGACAAAAGAAAACTGATTGCTCTTCGAAGTTAAAAGATGGCAGCAAAGTAATCCTTATGATTAAGTTGGCAGGTATCTGAATTTGTATTACATATGAAAGCAGCTATTTGACATAAGGGTTTCAAATTTTGGCACAAGGCCAGCAAGTTTGAGGGAGAGAATAAGTCAATAACATCAACCCTAGTGCACAACTGGTACTTGTTTTATCAACTCCAAAAAGATGAAATACAAAGTGGGCCTCAGTGGAATTTGAACTCAGAATGTAAAGACAGATGAAATGCCACTAAGCCTGGCATGCTAACAATTCTGCCACCTCACCACCTTGCTGTTTGGCATAATAATAAAATGAAAACTAACATTAGTATATGGTCCTAGATTTTTGGGGAGCAAAGATATAGTCAAATATATCCCAGTATTTGACTAAAACATATTTTATCGATTCCACAAATACAAAACAAAGTCATTGTGAGCAACATGTGAACTCAAACTGTAAGGTCACATAACTAGATACAGCAAGACATTTAAAACTTTCCAGAGTCTGTGAAAAATAATAATCACAACTAACATTTATAACTATAGAATCATGTTAAGGATTAGACAATTGTATATATAGTACAGATAGAATATTAATCTATGTGGGTAAAGTAACATTATGTTCACTGGTGCATACACATCTAATTAGAAAAGTTTTATAACTGAATAACTTTCCTGGTACCATATGGAAATGGAAGAGTGATAAGGAAATATGTGAAGCTGTCAAGACTAGAATAGTAACAATTATTGATGTAGCTAACGGCTCCACAGAGATTTTAGAGAGATTACCTTAAAAAATACTTGGAATCCATTTTAATATCAAGAATAGATCATCACTGACACATATACACCAGAATTACATTAGGAAAAAGCCTTTGCACAAGAAGTAAAACGTGTACCAATGATAAAAAGCTCTCCTTGGTTGCTTGATCTGGTAGAAATAGCAACTAAATCACCCACAAATGACACTCTAAACTTAAAAGAATAAAGATAAATCATTAATAATAAATGGGAATGTACTATTCAAAACAAAACAAAATAAAAAATAAAATCAGGGATGATCACTGCATGAACACCTTTTATGATAAGTCTTTGATTAGGGCAAACTTAGGACTTGCTTGGGACTCAACAACAACATTAAGTCAAAACAGTATGAAAAAATAGTAAAATAAACTGGTGGATATTTTAACAACTAACAAAAAAAAAAGCAAGTAGTGCTTTGCTATCAATGAACTTTAAGTGAATGCTAAAATCAATAGTTTCATCTTTTTTTACTTTGCTTGAATGGAAATATAAAAAAACATTATTTATAAGACAATACATATTTCCCAATAAAAGTTGATTACAGAATATACAAATTATACAAGCTGATTCTCTTGTTCAGCACCAGATCAGTCCTGATTGACCAGATTTGTGATAAAATAGATTCTAGCTATGACCATCTGTCTTCACAGACCTTACAAATTTAAGTCTATATTATCTAATGCTTCCTTCTCTTTTCAAAGTAGTAGAATGCAATTTAAGAGAGATTTTGTTGTTATTTCTAGCAAATAAAATATGTAAAGAATTCCTCATTGGCTTGATATGAATAGGTTTATATGCCATAGTAAAGAAAAATCAATTCATTTTTTTTTTTTAATGAAAGACCCAACCTGAAAATTTATTTGTCTCCACCACAACATACAAACTTATACAAATCAACAAGAAAACTTCTACATGGTCATTTAATCTGTTAGAAATAGTAACCAAATTTCCCACATATAATTACTTATTGTCTTAAAAAACAGAAAGGACACATTATTTAATGTAGTCCTGAGTGGACAATATACGATGTTTATAATGTGAATACATGATAAACACTTTATAATATGCCATGTAAAAAGCACTGGTGCTGGTGTCACATAAAAATCACTGGCAATGGTGCCATGTAAAAAGCACCTAGTACTCTCTGTAAAGTGGTTGGCATTAGGAAGGGCATCCAGCAGTAGAAACCATGCCAAAATAGACTATGAGATCAGGTGCAAATCCTGGTCTTACCAGTTCCTATCAAACCATTCCAGTCAACCCATAGCAGCATGGAAAACAAGCATATGATGATGATGAGCAATGTATTATGCAATAATATAATAACATAAACAGTATGAGATGGTTGTGGCTGAAATGTCTTTGTTCAGAGGTTTGTTCAGCCACACTTGACCTGGAGTTAAATATTAGCAATGACACAAATACAGCAACAAACACAGTAGGTTGGAGCCAAAAGCATTCAGAAGAAACCTCTAGAAAACACTCTGCTATGAATCTTTAATATCTTACAGGAAGAGTAGAAAAATTCTAATGAAACTTCTCTATCAATTGCAGATCAATTCCATTTTTTATTGTCTTAGGTTCATTATTGATGAATTGACAGAATCATTAGTGTGTTAGAACAAATTGCATCATTTGTTCTGGCTCTCTGCACTATTCTGAATTCAAATCTTGCTGCAGTCAATTTAACTTTACATCCATCAGGGTTAACAAATAAAGTATCAATCAGGTACTGATATCTCTCTCTCTCTCTCTCTCTCTCTCTCTCTCTCTCTCTCTCTCTCTCTCCCTCTTTCTCTCTCTCTCTCTCTTTCTCTCTCTCCATACCTGTAATTCAAAGGTACAACCTTGACATAATGTGTCAAGCTGATACAGCCTGAGAAGTACATTAAAGGACATAGGTCTGTGGAATACTCAACCACTTGATGTCAATTGGTCAAAATAATGAATGCACAATCATATGGCTTTTTTAAATGCTACAAAACAATGATAATTCATAAACGGTCTTCTCTTTTTACTTCTATTGTTTTTCTGTTACATTTTGATCAATTATTATTTTTAAATTGCTTTTTAACATGCCAACCAAACTTATGATCAAAAGTATTCCAACCTAAATCAACTCATCATGGTATATAACTAGGACTAAATTATCCAGTAAGTCAAAGATTTGTGCTAGTAGTGTGAGATTTTTCTGTATTCCACTTGCCTTTGTCAGGTCACCATTTCAATTCCCTCCTCTACACGTGATAAAAAAAAAAAAAGCAGTTTTGTATACAACACAATTTGTTAAAAACTGTTTAAAATCAACAGTTGGGACTCTAAATCTAACAGAAAAAAAGAATGAGAAAAATGGTAAAGAACTTTTCAAACTAAAAAAAAATTACCCTTGCTGAAATCACCCAAATTTCCCCTGGGATCCTGGGTGAGAAATTTTCGGATCTTTTTTAAAACGGGGGCCACATTTTTCATTAACGAAACACTTTGAAACTTGGATCACTGGTAGAATGTGTCATATAAAACATCTTTTTCTCTTAGTCTTCTTAAAAAAAAAAGAAATCCATAAATTATTCCATGTTAAAGTTGTCGTATTTCTGTAATTTCAACCAATCACTGACGTCCATTCAGCCGATATACATTAAGTGCTGACTACATAAACAAACGATTCTGAAACAATTAACCCTAACCCTAACCCTAACTCTAACCCTAACCCTAGGGTTAGAGTTAGGGTTAGGGTTAGGGTTAGGGTTAGGGTTAAAGCAAATTTAAAATGAAAAAAGCAAATAAAACGAAGAATCGTTTGTTTATGTAGTCGGCACTTAATGTATATCGGCTGAATGGACGTCAGTGATTGGTTGAAATTATTGAAATAAGACAATTTTTTACATGAAATAAATTCGAATACAAAAATATTTTTCTGTTCTATAACACAAAATAGATAAGTATACGAAGTTTGAAAGTCTTTCGGTACCAAAAGCACTACATAAAACATTAATGAAAAATGTGGCCCCCGTTTTAAAAAAGATCCAAATTTTATTCAAGTTAAAAACTGCTGGTTTAGAATAATGACATGACCTAAAAGAGCGATGTTAATGCACTGTATAATGAACAAAAGCAGTGTATTCTTCCCTGAAACTCCAATGACAGAAGCATCTTTTGTCCACTGAATTCTGTGTCAGAAAAGAAAAACAACATTCACAACAAAGATTGGCAGTGGTTGCTGTGGTTTAGTCCCAGGTCAACATGAATCAATTAGACATATAATTGTTCCAGCTGAGACCATTTCATATCTTTATGAGTTTTTAGAAATACATTATCCTATGTATTGTTTTTTTTTTAATACAGTAAAGTATGGGGTTGGGGGGTTGGGGGGGGGGAGATTGGTTACTATTTCTTATAGGTAGAGTGATCATGTAGGGGCTGTCACATGTAGCAAGGTGTTGGGAAACCTGTCCAAGTCATGCCAACAGAAAAATAGAAAAAAGAAATAGGCATAAAATGATGATACGATAATGACGATGATTTTGATTCTGAACTATAAAGACTTGCACTGTTTACTGAGATAATTAATGCTAGTAAACATATTAAATTAATTTTGAAAGAGGATAACTTAAGGATTAGAAATTACTGTGTCATTTTTTTTTTTTTTTTTCACTGAACTCTCTAATTATTTATGTGTGAAATAGAATGTGTATAATAAGGAGTTGTAAAATGTGTGTGAAATTTATGTATTTAATATGAGAAAAGATCAAAAGTTCAGGTTCATGGAGTTTAATCACCTTTAAAAGATTTTATTGGGCTCCAAGTAGAAAATAGATGTTTAGAGGAATATTTCTTCCTGTTCATTCAAGTGTATAAGGATAGAGTTTCTTTATTGTTTAAAAATAGCTAATTGTGTCTTTTCCTGCTAATGTTTATGGTTTGAACAATGAATAAAATAAGTTTAATTTTCCCACCAGTACAACATTAAAGCTAGCTAAAGCTTAGTAAATTGATATCTTACAGTTACATTTCCACAGATGAATTAGTTAATGGGATATCAACAGTATAAATAACATAACACAGCATATTTGAAGCCAGTTAATCACCATGACTTGTGTTTGAGAAGTGAAAAGAATAGAAAAAACAAAACGATTGGAGTAAAAATTACTCCTAGTGAAATTAGCTACTGAAGGCTTGACTAGTCTATCAAATATCGATAGAGAGTGGCTCAGTGAAATCAGTATCAAACACAAATTTCAAATAAGTGTATTAGCTTGGAAGACTACAAAGCATTTTCCATAAAATAACAATTTTTTCAAACAAAGAACCTGAGGACAATGCTTTATCTGAAACCAGAGGTTCTCAAACTTTTGGGGCCACCACTCCACTCAGGGTCACATAATACCCTCAACACTCCCACCCCTATTTTTATGTATAAATAAATATCTCATATTTTACTAATTTATATATATATTACGAAGCACTTGATATTTAATATAATATTATATAATTCGTATACAATACTATAATAATGTTATAATAAATTCATAGCGTCCCCCAATTTACTGCTTTCCTCTCAATGCCTCCTTTTTCTCTACCACCCTCTTAGGCACCAGTGCCCTCTTAGACTGTCTCAATGCTCACCAGAGGGTGGTAGGGCCCACTTTGAGAACCTATGTCTTAAACCCATGTCTGTTTCATTTTGAAAATTTCACCTTTAAAAGTTTTCAGCTCTCAATGTTCATGGATTGAATACAGATATTTACATTCAAAGAAAAGCTATTCAAAGGCTAAGCACATGAGATATTGGGGTTTAAAATTATGGATTATATAGTTACATTTTGCAATGAGTTAATAAGACTGTAATTTTCCAGATTATTAAACCTAATTTTCAGAGTCTATATGTACTGTATGTAAACACACACACACACACACATTTCATTTTGATCTCCAGTCATCATATGTGGTGGGTACATATACATGGTCCTAGTTTAAGTCACAACTTGGATTTAAAACTAGGAATCTTTATTTCTAAACTAAGAGCAATAATTTTGCAATCCACAGTAGATAAGAACATTATTATTCTCTTGCTGAAAATACTAAGCTGTGTCTATTGGTGAGGAGGATTCACCTTCATTTCCTCTACTTATATCTTAGTTTAAGTAAATTCAAAGTTTCTGAAATCCCGATTAACTTTAATTCCTTGGCATGAAGCATTTGAAAAATTTTCTTTTGAGATAGCATTCCCAGATGATATGCTATTTATTCCTGACAACTCTGTCAACTGTGGCATGCAGACTTAAATCTTCAGCCTGAATACACAATAGAAAACCTGCAGTCGAATTGAACACAAGATGTATCACATAGTTCTTCAAACGTTATATCCACTTGGAAATGTTGCCTCTACTTTATGGTTATGTAGATAATCTTAGTCTATGCATCTTAAATATTTTGAAGCAACTTTTCCTTCTTTGCAAAAGCAATTCCACACGAAAATGAAATATCTGCTTAAGAAATGTACCTAAAATCAGGTCAAAAGCATATATGTGTATGAATCAGTGAAACTAGTATTCTGTCAGTTACAATGATGAGGGTTCCAGTTGATCTGATCAATGGAACAGCCTGCTCATGAAATTAATGTGCGAGTGGCTGAGGACTCCTCAGACAAGCATACTCTTAATGTAGTTTTCAGTGAGATTCAGTGTGACAGAATGTGACAAGGCTGCACTTTGAAATAAATGTACTACTCATTTTTGTCAGCTGAGTGAACTAGAACAATGTGAAATAAAGTGTCTTACTCAAGGGATTGAACTCATGACCTTACAATCATGAGCTGTCTGTTCCTAATCACTAATGAATCAGTATAAGTGTAGGTATGGATGTGTGGTTCCATAATTGCTCTGAAAACCTTTGGCCAACAACAAATTGATACACTGTAATTTATTGAAATTATCTTTGCTTTGAGAGAATATTAAACTAGCATCTATTGGCATTTGCGCCTGACAATGAAATGGGGTGATAATCTCAAGCAATCAACAATCCTCCAGAATTAGCATGACAGTCTGATTTCTTTTTTTCTCTCTCTCTCTCTCACTCTCTTTGGAGACAAGAGATCTGTGAACGTGTAGTTCTGTATCAATGGATGTTGTCAGCACAGAGTTGCCCTATTTGGCTCAAGCCAGACATAAGACTTAGACACAAATTCAAAAAGAGAACATTTATGACTTAGGGTAATTTGTATATTTAAAACAAAAATGGGCTAAGAGAAATAACACAGAATGGACAATGGCATGAAGTTGGATGACATGGGCAAAGAAAGGAATACTTAAACAGACCAGAGGAAAAAATTCTTGACCTTGTTGAAACTATCTTCAATACTCTCTCTCTCTCTGGATATGAGTTCATATTTACTGATGTGAACCAATGTTGCACATCTTTATCTAAAAATCAGTAACTTAGCCTTTTTGCAAAATAAATACTAGACTAAAATATCTTCTGAGTTTGACCACAACTGACTAAAACACCCAAAGACAATACCTCAGTATGGATAGTCGTTTATTGAAACCAGAAAAAGAAAAAAAGAATATGTAATATTTATGCAGCATTATTTTCAAGGGGGATGCTAAAAAGAGTAATGAAGGTTGGACTGATGACTCAAATTGAAATTTTATTGCAAGTTTATCCAAATGTTTTGAAGCAAGACATTTCCTAAGGTTTCTGTTATCTTAAGTGAAAAATAGGTAGCACTTTATAGTTAAGTGGTTTTATAACCAACCATAAAACACTCCCTTCAAACCTTATCTATTTAATCTCAGCTGACATGGATAGCAACACATTAAATGCATAAGCATGCCACACACACATATGGTGTTCAAGATAACAATCTACTAGAAAGTACCTGCAGCATCTACACCACATATAGACGAGAAAAAATAATTTAAAAAAGACTAAACAATACACAAGTAAGAAACTTTCACAGGGTCACCACACAGAAACAACAACACTAATGTATAAAAGTATATATCAGCTCCATCATAGATTAAACCATTCTTGTTTGACCTCTAATCTCTCCACAAAAGACTTGAACAAACTACAACACAAAATAGTGCACTTCACATCTTTACAGGTAAAATCACAACACAATCAAATAAATGCCTTCAAAATGGATGACCATCTAGTCATGTGAAAAGCACTTTTTTTTAACCACAGCAAGTGCTAATCTTCACCATCTCTGGATAAAAAGCAATGTTGACCATGGTGTGATCTGAACTCAGATTTAAAGAGTCAGAACAAATACCACAAGGTATTTTGTTCAACACACAAAATTCTTCCAGTTCCTTATCATAAATTAAGAATACAGAAGTAATATTTGCAGTTAATGATGTCAGTGTCATTGAGTATATCACTCCACCCCTATCACTTCTAAGCAGACCCTTTTTTAGGAACACAGCCAATTAAACACCAAAGGCCAACTCTCAAGCTCAGCACTTAACATGAAAAGGTATAAGACCTTCAATGTGTTGATGTGGCTTAAACTTCAATGATTAGCCACCAATCTATCTAGTCTGTGATACTCTATCTCTATTACAGATGTGCTATCCTAAAATTCAGAAATTTCAAACTCCCAATATGATGCTAAAGGAGAAAATTTTGCCTGAGATTATGAACAACTGAAACAACTACATAGAAGTACTCATTATTAGCTTTATTAGGGCCTCTATTGATCAATGTTGGGATAAATTTTTTTTAAGAAAGATCAGCAGTTCATGCTTGCAAGTTTTCTCATTCTATGCTACCAATGTTTATTCAAGGGAAAGGCTATTGACTTGGGTTACGATATAGCTTGGCACCATATTATCAGAGGCCAGTACAGATATCACATGGAATCTCATCCAATGCTCCACAAGTTCTGCCAATCTATCACTCTTGATTGGTATGTTTTATCAACCTCAAAAGCATGAAAGGTAAAAATCAATCTCACTAGGTTTTGAACTGAGAGTACAGAGCATTGAAACAAATACTACAAAGCATTCTGTCTAACATACTTAATAACTTTGCTAATTCCCTGCTTCAGTTTTATTGTTGGGCAATGTTAACCAATGATGGTTAGCTCAATATGAACACTAATGCAACAAAGAAGAAACCAAATATCTTATAAATCTGACATGTCAATTCCAACCATCAAATTCAGTATCCTAAGTTATAGCACTGTGAAATTAAAGACTTAATCAACCATGACTTGATATCCAAACAGAGAACAATAATCCATCAAAGTGTTAATTATTCATTTAGAAACTTTCTTACTGGCAAGACTGAAGTAATGTCTGGTTGTATGTTCAATATTTCATAAGTTGCAAAGAATAGCTATATTCTTTAAGATTGAATACAAAAATCTAAAAGCAACAACTGTTCCTAAGGAGACATAAATAACAGATGAGAATTCAGAGTGACATAGTTCTGCTGCTAATTCCTAAGATTAAACCAAATTTAGGACAATGAATATTTTATTAATTATTATGCGTGGATGTATTAAGCATGTATTATTCTATAAAGCAAAAACATTTCAACATTGAAAACTGCAGATGTATAAAATATGAAAAAATTTAAATCAAACACATTCCAAAAAATAAACTGACCACAAAAACAAAATAATAATAATAATAATAATAATAATAGAGCCTTTTGTTCTCAGTTTATTAAGATGCTTACCAACAAGCCATTAGTTTTTATGACACTACCTATTTAACAGGTATGTGTAATGAGCAACAATGGCAGAGGGAAGCGAGCAAGATAAATACATGACAAATTATGCAAAAAGTTAAATTTTCAGTCTTTTATTCTTTTCCTGGTCATACTCGTTCTACTGTAGCCATAACTTGAGTACTGCTTTCGAAGGCATAGTTAATTATATCAACAACAATATTTAACTGGCACTTATTTTATCAACTTTGGAAGGTAACAAGCAAAATATACCTAAGAGAGTACAGCGGACAAAACAGGTGTAACCATATTTTACAAAGGTTTTGTTTTAAGCATTACTGTTTCTACTATTCACTTAACATAAAATACTCAAAAATATTAGGCAAGTTCACCCATTTCAAATCAGTAAAACTTGGAATCCCATTAGCTAAATATTTTAACAATAAAGAATCCTTGTGATGATATTTAACATTTATTTGTTTTGTTTTTTTAATTAAGACAATTAAGTAGTCAGGAGATGTATTGAGCAAGCTGACAGGACAACAGAGAAGGCACAAATTAATTTTGTTGTTGATGGATTCATTTCAGTAATATGAGAAAAAGAGTAACCTTATTGATTCAGAAATAACCTGAGCAAGCTTTCATATAATGCCTTATTTAGTAACCCGACAATGAGTCAGTTTGAATGAACAAGTATTTATTAATGTTTCTATGATGGAGAAATTTAACTGCATACATTTATGTGCTTGCATGTGTGTGTGTGTGTACATGCAGTATATCATGATTATATTAATTTCATATTAAAGAAATCTATTGGAGAGTACTTCCTGTAAATATTGGTATTTTATCAGGAATGCAACAAAAGCAATTGAGATAATCTTTTCAGACAGAAATAATAACAACAAATTTCACAGCTACTGATTTCCCATAGAATTCTCTCTCGCCCCCAAAAAGTTGAATATAGAGGAGACATAATGCATAAAATTTATAGGGAATGTTATACACCTGTTCTGTTGCACAGAATGGTGTGTGTTATGGGAGCATATTAATATTGGAGAAAACTTAATATTGCATAGGTGAACTTCTGTCTCATTTCCTTTCATTCTTAATGACTTTTTTTTACAATAGTCACTAATATTGCAATATTAACTAATTGTAATGAACATCTCAATCTAATTTAAATGTACTGAGCCAATGAGAAAACCTTTATATTTTCCCTTGATCTATTAGAAAGCGCAGTCAAATTTTTCTTTCATCACACTCTGTCTTATAAAAGGAAGGACATATTGGATAATGATGCAGTTCTAAGCATTATCATCCAATGTGCTGTAACCATCAAGGGTTATTAGCACCTTAAAATTGCAAAATTTGGAGCTAATAATCAGTGAAGTGCCATTCTGCAGCAGGTGTTAACTCACTACTGGCAAATTGGACAGGAGGAATATGAAATTAAGTGCCTTTTGTAAGGACACACAGCACACTGCCCAGTCTAGAAACTGAACCCATGATCCTATAATTGTAAATTCCACAGCATATACTTGCAATAAAAAAGTGCATAAATGGATACAATTTAATCATAGGTCAGTTAGATTAGTGCTAATCTGAAACAAGACAACAAAATTTTAATAGACAGAAAGAAATGTAGGTAATGGTATCCCCCTGATCATGATCGTCAACTTAAGAAATATGGTTTTAGAAAACCTTTTATACAACATGTTCTCATGGCTCTTGTGAGAAATTTTCTGCAAAATGTGCTAAAATTTCTTGTTTTACAAAATTTCCTTCTCGTCCCAGAAATCCCACAAATCTAATCTCAGATTCCCACACATTTTTATTTATTCATTTATTGTTTCAATGATTTGAGAAATAATGGAAGGATTTGATATTGATACAAACTAATGCTTATTATTATTTCAATGACTCTACATGAGAACGAAGCCATAAATATTGGGTATCATTCCATTCTGATATATGCCATTTGTTAACTTATATCTGGGACTTAGCTGTTTTTTGTAGCAATTTGAACAAAAACATAGAAGTTCCCTTCTTGGCTTGCTATTTTCAAATGATTGATTCTATCAGAATATTGTTCTATCATTTCTGATGAGCCATACACCACACAGTAATAAAATAATTGAATTAAAAGTGTTTGTTCTTTATCAAAGATACAAAGATTTGATATTTGTAATTTATCATCAGAGAAGTGATAGTTATGCAAAATTTTCAAGTCAGAAGAATATTGTAACTAGTTAAATTGATTTATTTAGGAATGGCATTTTTTACATGCATATATACATATTTGTATGAGTCCATTTATTCACCATGAAAATGTCTGAAGCTGAAAATGGCTCAAGAATCTTCATCTTTAATGGAACAGAAGTTAATGAAAAATGGTTAGAAAGATGCATTGAGATGGAAAACAGAAAACCATAGTGGTGATGATAACATAGAATTATATCTAGTCACAGAATAATTATTTTCACTCAGATAGAAACACAAAACATTTACCAAACACAAAACATGCTGTTCCTAAATTAAACAAGACAAAATAAATTTTAAGCATATATATTTATTATGTCCACTATTTATGAACAATACTGTCACTGATAATAGACCTCAAATACACTAGTCACTGGTTCACTGCATTTTCTATAGTAAAAGTTGGATTTTTTGTCTGTGTTTACATCTTTCACCTACATAAACAAAAATACTCAAGCATGCACACACACACACGTACATGTATGTGTGTATGACACATTTCCATATCAATTTCTGTCTACTAAATTCCATTCAGAAGGTATTGGTCAATCTGCAGCAATGGCACAAGATATCTGTCCTAGGTTCCATGTAGTGAAATTGAACATGACACCCCCAACTCCTGTGGGGCTGTGGAATGATCTTTTTTAAATTCCTAGCTATGTTTAGACCCATATGCTTACAAAATCCAAGAAACAAAAAATATAAATAAGCAAAGATGTAGCTACACACACACAAACACACACACATATATATAATCAATATCAGTAAGAAAACTTACTAGCAGAATTCAGGAATCAGAAAAAAAAAACCCATAATGTTAATCTAACAAATGAAAATAAATAGCAAGTAAACAATGAAGATGAAGAAGAATGGTGAATATGAAAAAGAAAAGATGTAATGAATGGCAGAGAAAATAGTGTAGAGCAGCTCTGGAAGGCAACAAACACAAAAGTGCTATAAAAAGAGAAGTACTTTAGTATTTAATCTGATTTTGATGAATCTTAACTTAGTAAATAGTGAAGATAAACTTTCCTCTATGAATTAAATATATCTCTTTATGACATGGAAGTTTTCCCAACTACATGCCTCGTGAGTGCATGAAGTATTCCAAACCTGTGTCCAAACATAAATGAAGGCTAACCATTATCAGAAGCATCATACAAAAAGGAAAATAATAACCATTGGAGATACAGCCAGTGATCAATTATTGAAATATTTATGCCTTGTAAATAATAGAATTCAAAGGAAATACAATGCCAGAACATGTGAGTGCATACAACATAGGAGAAAATATTTTAGATTTGGTGAGAAATACCATAACAGTTACATCATAAAATGTCTGAAAAATATTATCATTTGAACCATTCTTTCAGGAAGGCTAAAACAACTATACAGAAATGAGATATAGAGAAAGCATGAATTATATAAATAAATATAGCATTTTCACTTTTTATTAAAGAAGAAATATTTAAAAAGTTTTTGAAAACTAATGGCTAATTTTAGACAAATTTTGAAGTATTCTCCAGATTAGAAGCAGAATATCAAAGCAGTATTTATACTCTTTCACTTCAATCATTTAAATAGTGAAAACATGAAATTCCACAGAGGAACACTGGTATCAATTTGCTAGAACAACAGCCAAAATATCTTACAATCATCTTACAAAGGCACACATTAAATGATATAGTCCTACCTCACATGTTTAATTTTTATACTTTTCCTATCATACTAAATATATTTTTCTCCTATCATCTGACTATATTGTGAAAATTCTTCACACCATCAAAATATTTAATGCACTTGTCATAGAATTTACCTTTCATAAAAGAATTTCTTTGTTTGCAAATGATGTAGCTGTCCTCACTTTCTTCCAAATACCCCATACTGATGTCACTATACTATCACTCACTCAACAGCCAGTCTCAATTATAATACTTCAAAAGCATGTTTTATCTAATAATTTAATCAGACAATTAGGAAAATTAATCTCTTGAGTTCTTGGTTACTCATAGTGTAAGCTGTACTTCTGTACAGCTTATGTTAATTCTCTGTAACATTACCAGCAGCAAACCCACAACAGTTTTTGTCTTCTAACATATTAAATTAATAGATTATTGAGCAGAATTAGGTAAGTTGAAATATGTTTGTCACATATTTCAACTGCTAAAAGGCAAATACACTGCAGTTCCTGTAGAGAATATATCTCTCTTATGGTAAAAAGGTGTGAAAACACCCAGTTTATTCAGTGTCACCATCTATTAGGAATCTAAGACATTGATGTTTCAAGCTTCTTGGCTCTTGTCAACGAGATGTACCTAAGAGAAGCAACTCTGAACGAACTTATAAAGCCATAGCTTTATGTATAATCCAATCAAACTATGCCTAAACACTGCTTAGCACTAACACTTTGTTATTTTAGAATTATGAAACCTCAATGTCTGAGATTTCTAATAGATAGTGACACTGAACGAATTGAGTGTTTTCACACCTTTTTACCATAAGAGAGATATATTCTTCATGGTAACTGCAGTGTATTCGCCTTTTAGCAGTTGAAATATGTGACAAACATATTTCAACTTACCTAATTCTACTCATGTCTAAACTCTGCTTAGCTCTAACACTTTGTTAATAGATTATTGTTTTCCCTTGTGTTCTGAACATATCAGGGTTCGAAAGATTCCTACAGACTAATATTATATAGTTTTGGCTATGTTTACCTTCAGATTTTGTTTTTATATTCCAGTCTATTTTATTGTAGCTTCCATATTTTCATAAGCAGTATGACTTATGTAACTAAAATACACATCAAGAACTCAAAATGATAAAAATAAAGATTGGAGATATTTTTATTTTTATGAGATGATCCTCATACATATTTCCAACTGAGATTTATTAGTAAACACTGCTGTCGCAATCTCAATCAATATCTTTATTGGATAACTGAACTGATCAATGAAATGAAAATATAAAAGATAAGAAATGCATGTACAGTCTTTATACTGTTACACATTAGCTGCCTTTGTTATCTCATCACATCTTAACATTGCTTGTGACAGGAAGGGGGTAAATTTCTTATTCCAACTGAAGAAATGGTAAAATTAAGACCATGATACACTATACCACTGCTTTCATGACACACTTTTGTTGGTCTACAAGAAACATTATGAAGGCAGAAACACTCTTCCCATTCCTCTTCCCATCTATAACTATATTAAAGCACAACAGTTTAAAACTAAATCAAATGTTACAAATGAACCTAACAACTATCTGCTTCGCTCCATGGGTCTTTTCTAGAAATGTAACCACGAAGAGCATATATTTATTTTCTCTCCTTCATGCTGGGACATGGTATTATCTGCAGTAAAGGTACTGCATTCTGTGAAGTGAAGACATGCTGCTCAGAATTACACTTTTAGAGAGGATTCTTTAGTGATTAACACATGGTGAGTTTTAAGCAATTGCATCTTCTTATCATTAATCATGGGAGATGCAACAGTCACTGATATCTAGATATTCAGATGATGGCAAATAACACACAGGAATGTCTGTGGCCATCCTGTAAACTACTCAGTCAAGCCACAGAAAATTCAAGAAATTAGAATATAACCTATGAAATTAGTAGCTAATAAAATCCTGAACATTATAAAAGTTGAGAGCTGTGTAAGTTGTAAGTTGCTAGTAATATTCATGACATTTTTGAAAAGATAGAAGAAATAGTAAATAATAGTCATGGCAGAATTTCAACAGTAGACTGTTGTAAATCATTTTTGTTTTACAAAATTGTTTCTGGTAGAAATTCTGAATATTCATACCATTTAAATAATACAGTAAGCAGTATAAGAAGTAATGCTTATAATAATAACAAATAATAATAATAATATGTGGGGCATGAAGGTGAAAACAATACCAGTAATAATTAGAACATTAGGCATGATAAAAAAAACACATGAACAAAAACGTTGAAGCTATACCTGGATCCACAACACTACACACTATCCAAAAATAGCTCTGCTAAGAAAAGCCCACATCCTACACAAGAGACTATCAATTCAATAATATAACCAAAACAAAACAATTCACAAACACAAGACAGACTCTATATAGCAAATATCCAATAAAATAAACTACCACCAGCATGCCAACTACCCAATGCATTACACACATTATGAACATATATATAACAAAAGACTGCACCACACCCCATAAAAAAAAAAGAAACTGATGCAATACAAAGAGTTTGCACAATCCCAACAACAAAAAAGAATACACAATGCAGCACCCCCCCCCCCCCCCCCAGCAACACGGAGGTGTAGCAGGTGATGAAGTAGAAATTTACTTGAAACTACCAAATGGTGAAAAATGAGGATGATAATGATGATGATGATGATAATAATAACAATAATAATCCTTTCTACTAAAGGCACAAGGCCTGAAATTTGAGAGATGGGAGGAAGTTAATAACATCGATCCCAGTGCATAACTGGTACTTATTTCATCGACCCCAAAAGAATGAAAGGCAAAGTTGACCTCAGTGGAATTTGAACTCAGAACATAAAGACGGATGAAATGCCACGAAGCAAATTGTCTGGCATGCTAACGATCCTGCTAGCTTGCCACCTTAATAATAATAAGGTTCAGTAATTTTGGAGGAGGGGCAAATTGATTACATCAACCATCCCCTGCCCATCAGTACTCAACTGGTAGATATTTTAGTAATCTTGAAAAGATAAAATGCAAACATAGGCAGAATTTGAACTCAGAATGTAAAGACAGATGAAATGCCACTAAGTATTTCGTTGGAATGCTAATGCATCTGCCAGCTCGCTGTCTTGATGATGATGATGATAATGATGAAAATAATTGTTTCTAGCATAAAGCAGAGGGCCTGAAATTTTGAAGAAGGAGGTTAGTGTATTATATTGAATCCATTACTTGACTGGTACCTTATTTTATCAACCCCAGAGAGATCAGAGGCATCATATATGTCTTGAGGAAGCCAGTTGGATGAGACATTAAAGAGACAAAAAGTATGGTAGTTTACATGAAAATAGGATGAAAAAAATAGTAGGCACAGGATAAAAATGTTATAGCCAATAGAAAAAAGGGGCAACTAGGGCCAATCAAAGAACTCCTCAGAGTCAAGATAACCTCAACTATCATCTTTCAAAAGGACATTCGTTAGCCAATTGATGCATGTTGAAAGTACACCCATTCACTCATGCCATTCTCACCAGACACCTTTTAATAAATTTGCTACATTATAGCACTTCCCTCTCTACCCTCACACTTCTTTCTAAATTTAAGGGCTGAAGAGCAAAGTGACTGTCTTTATTGCTTTCAGCACCTATTTCATATTTGCTACCAGAGAAAAATTGCCTACCTTTGACAGTTAAAGAAAGGAGGTAGTAGAGCAATTTTCTCAATGGATTCAGTTGATAACTAAATCTTTTCTATACACAACACCAGTTGTTGAACATAACTCCATAAATCAGTAATGCTAGAACAAAGAATGAGTGCATTCAGAATGATTTTGTTGCTCTGTATATATCTTGGACAGGCTTATTGATGGCAGTTCCATGCCTGTAAAGTTTATCTCAAACCGGTATTGCCTCTCAGTAACACTTCCAGGTCAAGAATTTCTGATAATTATCCATTATCCTTAAGTTGAATGTCCCCCAGAACATAACGCATAAATTTTGCACAAGATCATTCATTGTATAGTAAAGGTATGTAAATGTAATCAACCCCAGTATTTGACTAGAACTTGCTTTAACAGTGAAAGGAAAAGGTGAGTCTAATAAAATCTGACTAGGAAAACAATGGTATCAAAACCTAGTGTTCTAACGTCTTTCTTATCATTCACAACTACTTTTTACAGTATTCTAAATGATATGGTAATGAATAGATGATAGGCTGGTTTTATAATAATAAAGATTTCTTACACACAAACAGTAACTTACATGTTTAATGAAGAGAAATAATACATGTATTTTTCATGGTTTTATCAACTTACAAGTCAAAAACGTACAGAAATCAGCTTTTTGGAAACTGAGAGACCCATTCTGGCACCTGAGATTTTAAAGGAAAGAAAAATGGGATTTATGATGTTCTTATTCATCAAAGAGAATTATGAATGTCAGGGAGATATAAATAGTTTCAAATAGAACCCGAATCAAGCAATAGGTCTGCTCCTAGTTGTTGTTCAGCCCTGATCAATTAAACTTCAAAGTTAATCAAGCAAGAAACAGTCTGTTTTTTTCTTCCAACACAATGTATCTAAGATCACATAATCCAAAGAGTCCTTCCCCCCTTTTTTTTATTTCCTTTCTTTTTTTTTTAGATAAATGGCAGAGCATGATACAAATGAGAGTTGGTTGCTATTTCTTAGTTTCAGTAACAACACAGACTTCTTCATTGGCTCACAGAAAACAGAAATAGTACATACTTTATATTAATTGCTGAATGATAAAACAGATGATGACAAACAGGAAATAATATTACAACTGCAATGATTATGATGATGATGACAACCACGATAAGGGGAGAGGAGTATTTTTTAATGATGAATCAAAAGTTACAGGAGAAAGGAAATGTAATATTTAATTTTTTTGAAATGTATTGATTGGTAGCATAAGTGAAGTATTTCTAACCACAGAAAGAAAGGACTGGACCACAAATTCCATTTGCTGACAAATTATCATAACTTCATTTGTCAATAAGTTATAATAATCATTTCTAATACAGACACAAGGTTAGGAATTTGTGGGGTGGGTATGATTTCAACCCCAGTACTTGACTGGTATTTTATCAACTCTAGAAGAATGAAAGGTGAAGTTGATGTTGGCAGTTCTGCCAGTCCACATTAACAGCAATAGTTTAATGAAATATGAAATCACAGTTAAGTGGAAACACTGGCCTTTTGCTTCAAAATAAAAGGAAATTAATAATCAGTTCTTATTCTTTCAAAAGAGTTTATATTTGACAATTAGCACAGACCTCTAGAGGTTCTATAGATCACAACAGATAATTTCTAGATCATTACTCTCTTTCCTACCTACACTGTTGGTTATATTACTTTGAACAAATGGAGATTATATAGTGCAATGAGGATTCATTTATCTTATGTGGTATAAGGTAACTTCAGAGTACTTGAGCCACAATAGAATGTACCCCAGTGCATTGTAAAGTGGCAGGTAAAAATGAAGACAATGTATGCTCAAGAGAACCCTTTAGCCTCATCTCATCAAGGACATGACAAGCTTTCTAGTGCTGGCGCCATGACAAAATGCACCCAATACACTCTGTAACATGGTTCATGCCAGGAAGGGCATCCAGCTATAAGCCATACCAAATATAGAACCTACAAGTAACACAAGTCTTCATCATGTCTAGGAAGGCAGTAACTCTAAACAAGAACTGATTCAAAGTGTATCCAATCTATGTCATAATGGAAAGTGGCACTCTGTCGGTTATGACGATGAGGGTTTCAGTTGATCCAATCAATGGAACAGCCTGCTCGTGAAGTTAACGTGCAAGTGGCTGAGCACTCCACAGACATAGGTAGCCTTAACGTAGTTCTTGGAGGAGATTCAGCGTCACACAGAGTGTGACAAGGCTGGCCCTTTGAAATACAGGCACAACAGAAACAGGAAGAAAGAGTGAAAGTGGTGGAGAAAGAGTACAGCAGGGTTTGCCACTACCCCCTGCCAGAGCCTCGTAGAGCTTTAGGTGTTTTTGCTCTATAAACACTCACAATGCCCGGACTGGGAATCAAAACCGTAATCCTATGACTGCGAGTCCGTTGCCCTAACCACTGGGCCATTGCGCCTCCACTAATGGAAAGTAGATGTAAAATGATGATGATAAAATAGATCTGTGAATTCACAAAGCAAGTTTCTAATTGGTTGCATAAACTACTTGCAATATTACTCAAATCTCTTTTAAACTATTCTTCAATTGTTTAAAAAGTTAATATACATTTTGATGAATTCAAATCAGAAAATATATGCCTGAAAATGTCACAAATGGATAACAGGTTAAATGATAAAAAGCCAATTCAGGAAACAAGCAAATCAGCACCACATGTGAAAAAGTTACAAAAGTGAATGACTCCACAAAAAAAAAAAAGACAATTCAGTTATCAAAAGTGAAGGATCATCCCAGCACGAAGCATACCTACACAACTCAAATCACAACAAAACATGAAAATGTGAGTGAACAAGGAGATGTCTACACCTGCAGTTTTAAAATAGTACACTATAGTACACTGGTGCACCACAAGCAAGATCCAGAAGCCCGGTGGATTTTAGAAAATATAATTTAAGGCTTAAGAGAATCCATACTACTGGTTGAGTTATTTAGAATTTTGTAATATTCAAGTATGATTAATAAATCAAGGTAAGTAATAATTTTTCCCTAAATTTTTACCTTCAAACAGCAGTCAAATTTCACTCACACTATCCCTACTATCTTAAAAAGTTAAGAAGAAATTTGATAATGTTATGCCAGAAATATAGGAGGATGAAAATAGGATATGGAATGGTCATGGTTGCAGTTTCGTTTTCATTATAGGTGTGTTGGATCACAATTGACTCAGAGCTAAGTAAGATGATGTGATACCAGAAACATCTTTGTTGCATTCCCATTAAAATTTAAGGCTCTTAACAATCTAATATTATTCACTACAATACGACAACTAAAACAATCAATAAACTACAACGTAATTCAAAATTTACATCTTTTTACCAACATATAGTGGAGTAACATTTGTAAGAATTTGGACTGAGCTTCTAGTCTAACAAAATCTTTCTCCTTACTCCCACCAGTCTTCATACATACCACCTGAAAAAAGTCATAAGTGTTGTTGCCCTTTTGCCAATAAAATGCCAAAGAAACAGGGATCGAGAAAGGCTAATTCTCCCTATATAATCATAACACACAAAAATCTAAACTTACAGTACAGCACAGATAGCATGAAAAATTTTGTGAATTGAAAAGTTTCATCACAGTGCAAGAAACTCTTACAGAACAAATTAAATCCTAGATTACTGCTCTGATAAAGCAAGACAGGTCAAACCATAGTGGGGTCTCATAAAATTATGTGCCCAGTATATAATTACTAAGCAAGGTTTGAACTCATTTACAGTATAGTATCATGCTAGAAATCTAAGTGTTCAAGATAAAAACTAGTAACATGGAATACTTTAACATAATACACTTATCATCATCACCTTCATAAACTATTCCATGAATTTACACACTTCAGTCATAACAGCATAACAAACTCTAACACTTAAATTACAAAGACTTCAAAGCATACAGCACATATGGTAAAATAAAATTCTGATGATGAGAGATGACACAGTAGCATCTCGAATAAATTCCCTTTATCTCACCAAGATAACTACAATAACAAACTCCTCCTCAGACTTCACCTTCTGCTCCACAAACCTACTATAATCACATGGCAAACAAACTCCCCAACCCCACCATCAAAACTGTCTTCTGATCACCTCTTGCCCATTATTGCCACAACACATTTAGACATCAATGAACAAAACAAAAATAATTTTAGACATTTCAAAAATGTACCACTTCACTGAGAATTATAGTTTACAGAATTGAACACCACAATCACCAATAAAGATACAACACATATATTTAACAAAAGTATTTAAAAAAAATTTAGTCAGAGGAGGATCAGTGCAGATGATCTTGATAGGTTCTTCTGGACTGGTGAGACTGATGTGGTTGATATCTAGTTTGAATATCGAAGGTCCCCTCCTCCTCATTTTATATCTGTTTTCCATGCTGGCATGTGTTAGATGGTTTGACTGGAGTTGGAAAGCCAGAGAGCTGCACCAGGCTCCAGTCATCTTTTTGGCTTGGCTTTAACAGCTGGATGTCCTTCCTAATGCCAATCATTTTACAGAGTGTACTGGGTGTCTTTTACAAATCACTGGCAGAGTGCTTTTTATGTCACCAGCACTGCCCATGACTACAATTTCACTTAGCTTCACATGCCTTCTCAAACACAGCAAATTGCCAGAAGTCTTGGTCATCTACAAGAAAAGTGCAAGTGCCCAGTGGGGAGGAGCATTTTGAGAAAAGACTGGATAAATCATTCAGAAGACTCAGTGGAGTGATACAAAAAGGCAGAGCTGAAGAAAGGAGAGATGGATGTGACAACTAGACTTTGGTTGAAGAATATGCAGTCAGCTAGTTTGGAAGATTAGAGGATATTGTAATAGCATCAGACATATGAGAGAAGACACAACATGTCTGTGGTGAGCTAGTTGTAGTAGAATGCTATTGATTGATTTTTTTGCTAATCAGCCATATAGTCTTTTTATGAATAGAATCTATGTTGTTTTTAACATGTAGCAGTAGCTTTGCCCCACATTTGTAAGCAGTGATCCAATAACTGCCACGCTTGTTCATTACAAAGGGCCAGCAACTGATCAGGGCTGGAGTAATTTCTGGCCCTAATGAAGATGCCTAATCTTCAGAATTCAATTTTTGCAATGCGCGTGCATGTGTGTGTGTGCACACGCGCATGCATGTGCCTAAGAGAGAGAGAGAGCGGACTAGTATTTTTAGAAGCTTTGAAGGGGTTTTTGTTGTTGTTCATGTGTAGAGAGAATAGAAGCACAAACAAACACTTTCAACCAAATTACCTACATTCAATAAGCAAAATGTCTTTTATTTTTCTAAAAGAAGTTATCAAAACCACACTAAGATCATCATCATCATCATCATTTTAATGTCCGCTTTTCAATGTTCACATGGGTAAGATGGAATTTCTTATGACAGGTTTTCTATGTCTGGATATCCTTCCTGTTATCAACTCTCCTGTTTTCAAGTAAGGTAATATCTTTCTCATGGAAGACTGGTAATGGAACACACCAGCTGTATGACAGTGACACTGATTAACAATTATGCGATGACAAGACAAGGGGACAACAACTCACATGCACACAAATATGCACACATTCATATAACTACATATGTATGATGAGCTTCTTTCAGTTTCTGTTTATCTAATCGACATACAAGGCCCAAAGGTATAGAAAAAGACACTTGTTCAATGTACCATGCAGTGGGATTGAGGCCAGAACCAAATGGTTGGGTAGTAAGCTTTTTTCTACACAGTCATGATAGAAATACAAAGTGCAGGATGTGAGCTTTCCATGTTAAGCATAATCTTGACTTCCTTTCATCAATTACCAAAGCAACAGGAATATTACAAAAAACCTTAAAAGCCTCAGGGCTTGATAAAATCACAAACATGTATTTATTATCTTCTGTATGAGTGTGGTCAATTTATATTATTGAATGTAATGGTTAGTTATATATTCTTTGGTGTTACTGTTGTAAGTGAACACTTTACATCTGTAGTACTATGTGCAGCATCACCTTCAACTACTTCATATCTGTCAAGTCTTAGAATTTAGAAATTGCAAAGAATAGCTACAATTTTAAAGCTATGGATATGTGGATTGTAACTAATCATTTAGCTGACTGCATGATCAGAGCTGATATTGATTTAAGTAATAAACATCTGATAAACCAGAAACATTCTGTTGGGTTGCACATCGCTAGAAGTGCAGGAGAGTAATAGCTATGTTTACCTGGTATACCAGTACCCACAAGCATACAGAGACAGGCTAGATAATGGATGAAACATGTTTAAAATTCCACACTACAGTGATACAGCAAACTGTATATCAAAGTATGTAATATGGTCTACAACTGGGCAAAAAACTTTGGAAGATGTTAGAGTGTTGTTTTATCTACCAGGTGATAGGTTACTTTTTAATGTTGATTATCTCCACGCCAGCTCTGAATGAGCAGAACTATGATTAAAGGTATTTTAAGCTTGGCCACCCCATCTTGTTGGCAAATAACTAGGACTACCTTATCTAACATGTCCTTTCTATTGTAAGATAGTAGGGTGTGATTTGAGGAAGATTTAGCTGTTGTTTCTAGCATGTCACGTGATCATGCAGAGCAGTCATATGCAACCCATGGAACCTTCTTAAAAATGTTATCTACACCCGATGTAGAGGCTATCTCATTGGTTTTGAATATTGTTGTTGTTTGTTTAGCACCACACTGGTTAGCAGATCTATGATCAAAAGTATTCCAGCCATGATCATCCAGTGTTTCCCCTCCTCCCTTTGAAGGTAATCAAGTGTCATTTTTTGAAGATGGTAGCATATTAAGGGAGGTTTAGCTGCTCTTTCTAGCAGTCTGAACAACCTGATAGAGGCTTTTTTGCTCTTGCATGCATATAAATATGTTAAGTGTACTTTTCCAGCTGTGTAGTGGTCTTTCAATACAGATAATGAAATATTACCAGACATCCTTAATGAAGAAAAAGAAAAAGAAAAAAAGATTCATTATTACACAATTCATTAGCAGAAAATCTATTCTCTTTCCCTTGCAGATGTCCCTCTTGTGAGTCATACATTTCATTTTCATCTATTTCATTATTGTCATCAAATTAATATTGGATTTTTTTTTTTAACATTTTTTTAATTCCACACATTCTGATTCATACTTACATTATTACAAGAAGTGTTATTCAAAAGAGTATTGCTTCTTTTCCTTGGGTCACTTCCTATTTTGAAAAATATTCCCAGTAAATGAGGCAACTGAAGGACAGCAGCAACCAGATGTAAATAAATTCCTTCTCACCACCTCCCACACAAACCAAATTTCATGAAATATTTTGATTGTTCTGGTTGAGAAATATTTCCAAAACTCCTGAGCAAGTATTTTCCAACATATTTTGCATAAAGAAGAAAACAAGGATAATGATGATGACAACAAGGATAATGATGATGACAACAAGGATAATGATGATGACAACTATAATAATGATGATGACATCAATGATAATGATGATGGTGAAGAAATTAAAGATGATGCTGGTGAAAAATGCAGAGATGATGAAATAGGATATGTGTGTGTCTAATGACAGGCACATACAAAACTGTATAGTTAAGAAGTTAGCTTTGTAACTCTGTGATTCTCCACTCAACCTCAACTCATTGCACCTTGAGCAAGCATCTTTTATCACAGCCTTGTGAGTGAAATTTTGCAGACAGAAACTGTGTGAAAGCCATTATTGCTTTTGGGGTGGTATATTTAACACCACCAATAGACCCTTGAGTGCCTTTAGTGAAGTTCATTCTGACTCAAGTGTACAAGACATCTGTATGAGAATAAATTTTTCCCTCCCGTTAGTAATGGAGGCCCTCAAAAAATTTTCTATTAATGAATTATGTAATGATAGTTTCAAATTTTAGCACAGAGTTAGCAATTTTAGGGAGAGTTGGGGGTTAGATGATTACATCAACTCCAGTATTTGACTGGTACTTAATTTTATTGATCCCTAAAGGACAAAAGGAAAAGGTCACCACAACTATATTTGAATATAAAGGCTACTAAAATGCCACTAAGCACCTTGTCCAATGCACTAATGATTCTACAGCTAAGGACACCTGACAATATGACACCTATGTATTAAGACATTAGAAGAACGACATTAGAAGAATATTCCTCCATAGTGATATATATTCAAAAGTTTATCTTGAAGTTCAACATTGATAAATAAACCTAACTCCCTGATAATCTCCAAATCACTGATCAAACTATCTCCTCCTTTTTTTTCAGGAGTGACTGCAAAAAGAATCTGCTACATCTGTAGTGTAACTACTGGTATTGCTGAGTGGTTAAGAATTTCACTTTAAAATAACATAATTCTGAGTTCAGTTTCACAATGTGGTAACTGTCTTATACTGTCGCCTTGGGTCAACCAAAGCCTTGTAAGTAAAATTGGTGAGATGGAAACTGTGTAGTAGTAACTGTTCATGGATGGTAGACTTAATCTGTCATTCAGTTTAACACTGCCACCTGGTCCTTGTGTACTTTTAGTGGAGTTCATTCTTTTGCAAGTGTTTAGACCAAGTCTCTGATCTGAGGATAACCTATGTTGTGGCTTCTTCCACACTTTCTGTTACTAGTCTCCAACATTCTGCAAAAAAGGTCACAAGTATTGCAGTTACTCCCAGACTAAGCCATCATCAAAATGGGTAGAACCTTTGAAAGAGGAGCATAAAGTGCATGCATAACTGATTAAGTCCACCCAAGCACATAACAGCTACAATTTTTTTTAATGAAAGTTGAAAGGATGGCAGAGAGATTAATATCCCTAATATCTTGGTCCTTTAATGTAGAAGATCCTAAAACAGCTATGAGTTCACCTCTTACAGATGTAAAAAGAAGACAATCCTTGCGAAAATCAAGGTTAAATAAATGAATAAATCTACAAGTCCATACTTGACATTTTACAATACAGGGCTGGTTGACATAGATAAATTAAGAACATTGGGAGTGTAGGTAGCCAAGTGAATAAGGTACTACACAACTAATGGGCTGACAAATTTCTTTTCTTCTTTTTTTTTGTCTCCAAGTGGCTAAACAATTCTCATAAAATGACCAAGCTTACCAAAATTAAAATACTTTCCTCTCCAAACTTAAAATACTTTCATCTCCAAACAGAACATAGCAAACTGACAAGTGGATTTTCATACTGAAGTGCCCATTTCAACTCCTAAAGTCACTGGATTGCTTAAGAGACACTACATGGTGAAGTGCACAGTTCAAATATTTCTAAGGGCATAGCTTAAGACAGGATTGCTTAAGAGACACTACATGGGACCTCAAAATGATTTTATAAAAATCATGTTTTCAATTTCTATGAGAATTTTTGGTGTAATATTTTAACAAACTTTAAATAGCTTAACACCTAAAACCATAACTATAGTCATCTCTCATAAGCAAGTATGACATGGCAACATGTACCCTAATTTTTGTAATTGTTTTAAGTGCCTATGCAGTTGCAAATAGATATTGGCAACATTCCAGCCTTCCCACATTTTAACTCAGCAGAGCATCAAGGGTGTAACAGCTGGAGAAAGAAAAGGCTGGTATTCAACTTTAGCTGAGTAGATTGGGACAACATGAAATGAAGTGTCTTGCTCAAGAGTAAAACACATTGAATAGTTCAGGAATCAAACCCACAACCTTATAATCATGAGTTCAACACCCAAACCATTAGGCCACATACTTTAAGGGCCTGACCAAGTTTAAATTTAGCACTGACTATATTAAATGACTGATTGCGAGGGAAAAAGCAGTTCATAAATGTGCTTACACACATGTTAAGAAATAGAGAACTATACAAACTCTTCATGGCAATCTGTTAAAAGATTATAGTGTTTCTCTCTATGGATTAATTGAAATAGCTATATTTCTTATTTTGCCAAGAGAAAACCAAGGAAACATAAACTTATTACATTAATAAACTTTTTACATTAAAACGAAAGAATTTGGAAAATATTTTTATATCATATACCACACACACACACACACACACACACACACACACACACACACACACACACACATATATATATAGTGAGAATTTACAAAAAAGCAAAAGATGAAGATGGGTGTGTAAACAACAAACAGATGTATTAGTTTAAAATATATTAAACATTTTGTAATGAGTATAAAAGGATTATAATGTAAATAGTTTCACTTTAGCAACAACAAGTAATCTGTGAGTGCAGGTTTAACTAAATATGCATGTGTGGGAATCTAGACACATGCTCCTACATCTGTATGCATACTGATGTGAACAGATACATGAATGAATATGTTAAACCGGAGTAAGTCTTCCTCTTCCTCCTTCCTCTCCTACTACTACTCTTACTATTACTACAGATAATAATAATAATAACAATAATAATAATTTCAAATTTTTGCCACAAGGGTAGCTTGGGGGAAGGGGATTAAGTCAATTACATCGACTCCAGTGCGTAGCTGGTACTTATTAAATTGATCCTGAAAGGATGAAAGGCAAAGTTGACCCCAGCAGAATTTGAACTCAGAAAGTAAAGACAATTGAAATACCACTAAGCATTTCGCCCTGCGTGCTAACTATTCTGCCAGCTTGCCACCTTAATAATAATGATAATATTAATCCTTTCTACTATAGGCACAAGACCTGGGATTTGATAGGAGGAGGATAGTCAATCTATCCCAGTTTCTTGACTGGTACTTAATTTATTGACCCTGAAAGGATGAAAGGCAAAGTCAGCTTTGGTGGAATTTGAACTCAGAATGTAGCAGCAGACAAAATACATTTCACCCGGTGTGCTAATGATTCTTCCAGCTTGCCATAATAATAATAATAATAATAATAATAATAATAATAATATTAATAATAATAATAATAATAATAATAATAATAATAATAATAATAATAATAATAATAATAATAATAATAATAAAATGTTTGATAAAAATATAAATCATCTCATTTACATGGATGATTTAAAGCTATTTGCAAAAAATGACCAACTCAAGGGCTTACTAGCGATTGTTAAACGATTCAGTGATGACATCAGGATGCAATTTGGCCTCAATAAATGTGCAAAAGCTACCTTTATCAAAGGAAAATTGACAGAAACATCTAACGTCAACCTTGACCAGTAGGATGTCGTAAAAGAGTTAGAACCAGCGGAGAGCTACAAATACCTAGGGGTAATTGAAGGGGACGGAATCAAACTTGCAGTGATGAGGGAAAGGATCAGAAGAGAATGTTATTGCAGGGTGAGAGCAATACTGAAGACAGAGCTGAATGCAAGAAACAGGATCGAAGCAATCAATGCTTTAGCCATACCAGTCATGACTTACAGTTTCAATATCATTAACTGGTCAATTATTGAAATATGTAATCTTGACAGAAAAATACGCAAACTGTTGACAATGCATAGAATGCACCACCCTAAGGCAGATATAGAATGACTTTATCTGCCAAGAAAAGAGGGAGGCCATGGACTTTTACAACTAGCATTAACAATGAAGATTGCCACAATTGGCCTGAAAAACTCTGAGGACTGGGTGTTAAAACTTGTCTCAAAACATGAAAACAAGAAAGCATCATACTCAGTAACAAAACTAAGTGAATTCCAAATACAACAAATTCCAGAATTAGACGCACTAGAAACAAGTGCAGAAAAAGCTAAGTGCATGAAAACCTGTGCTAAAACCGCTGCCTTAGATATTCTGACTGATAAATGGCAAGAAAAACCTCTCAATGACAAATACCCAAAGAGAGTGAATAATGCTGATGCTGACAAAGCCCTTACCCATCAATGGCTAATGGCTTCTGGCTTAAAATCAGAAACAGAAGGGTTTATCATAGCAGCCCAAGATCAATGCTTACCTACAAGGAGCTACCAGGCCAACATATTAAAGAACGGCAGCTCCCCAATATGTCGTGTATGTCAACAACAAAATGAGACCATTGACCATGTTGTCTCCATGTTTAGTTTTCTTGCACCTACAGAGTATCTCAACAGGCATGATAGAGCTGCACAATATATTCACTGGGTAATTTGAAAAATCTTGGACATGTCCCATGATAAAAACTGGTGGGAACACAAACCATCTCCAGTGCTTGAAAATGATATCTCACTCCTCTAGAACTTCACCATTCAAACTGACAGAAAGATAGATGCAAATAGGCCAGACATCATATTGAAAGACTTCAGACAAAAATCTTGCCTCCTCATTGATATAACTGTCCCAATCGATATAAACGTATCTGTCAAGACCTACCAAAAACTGAGCAAGTATAAAGATCTTGAAATAGAAATTAGCAAAATGTGGAACCTAAAGACTAAAACAATTGTCATAGGCACCCTAGGAATGATAGCAAAAGGGACTGATTGCTACCTAGCTTAGATATCAGGAAACCCCAAAATGGCAGAAATTCAAGATAGTGCTCATGGGAACTGCCCACATCCTACGTAAAATACTGTCTATGTAATCTCAAATTTTAAAACAAACACATAATTTTCTATGGTTTCTTAAACATTCTCTAGAAAAACACTGTACAAAATCAAATGTATGGCACCCTAGGCATAACACCAACATGGACTTCTAACTTGCTGTCTCTTGAGGTCTCTGGGTGAGACTTGGAGCCAACTTGTGCAAATGCAAAGCAAAAGTCAAACATAAAATAGTGGTGATAATAATAATAATGGTTTCAAATTTTGTCACAAAGGCAGCCATTTTGGGGGAGGGGATGAGCCGATTACATTGGCCCAGTGCATAACTGGGTCTTATTTCATCAACCCTGAAAGGATGAAAGGCAAAGTAAACCTTGGCGGAATTTGAACTCAGAACACGAAGACAGACAAAATTCAACTAAGCATTTTGGCCAGCATGCTAATGATTCTGATATCAGCACAAGGACAGCAATTATAAAGGGGAGGGGATTATTCAATATCATAAACCCCCACCCAGTACTTGACTGAATAATAATAATCCTTTTCGCTATTAGTACAAGGCCTGAAGGGTAACACAAACATAAAATGGTATCTAACTTCTGCCACAAGGACATAAATTATTGGAAAGAAGAGAGGGTAGTGGATTTCAGTAAGTGACTGAATTAATATGGGTGCATGTAGAGCAATAATAAGGGTTTCAAATTTTGGCACAAGGCCAGCAGTTTCAAGGGAAAGAGTTATTAAGCTGATTACATTGATTGCAGTACTCAACTGGTACTTATTTTATCAACCCTGAAAGGATGAAAGGCAAAGTCAACCTCAGTGGAATTTGAACTCAAAACATTAAGACAGACACAATAAAAATAAAAGTTTCTTTTACTGACTACAAGTGCCCAGATGTTGATGGGGACAGTAGAAAGATGAAATGCAAAACAAGAAACAACTAGTGTCTTTGTTTCAGCACAAAACCAAAGTCCTGAGTGCTGGGATTAAATGACACAATTAGTTTGGGGACCACTGGGGTTAAGGTAAATTCAAAACATAATTATTAAGTTACTCAAAATGCATGCACACACAAACATCACAGGCAGAGATAAAAGGTTCCTGCTTTTAGCAATAAAACCATGAAAGAGAGGGGGAGGGGAGGGGAGGGGGGAGGGGGAGGGGAGGGGAGGGAGGGGAGGGAGGGGAGGGGGAGGGATGGAGGGGATGGGGAGGGAGGGATGGGGAGGGGAGGGAGGGGGAGGGAGAGAGGGGGGAGAGAAAGAGAGAAAAGACAGACAGACAGACAGACAGACACATTTAAAAAAAAAACATTCCTTGAGATTTAAACTAAAACTTTCCAAATCTAAAATCCAAAATTCCAACTGAAGTTACAAGTCAACAAGTGTTAAGCAACATTAAATATATTATTAAATCAATGAGTGGAATCATAGAATAGAGTATCACAAACAAATAATAACTTTATAGATGCCTAAGAAGTACTACAAAATTTGATAAAGTTCAAAAAAGTGAATCTCTTACAGTTCATTGCATTGTTAGAATGGAATTACTACAAAGCAACTTTTGGTATGTTTATTGGTGTCATATATATTAAATAAATATCTCAACATACATTTCAGGTTTATTTAAAGATATGAAAATAATTGGAATATATATACACACACATACATACAGTAAGTATATGTATATATGCGTGTGTGTGTGTGTGTATACACCCACATTAGCTTTGACAACTGGGAGAAAAAGTACTCAATATCATAGTAAAATATAGTAGTTTATTTAGGCCAAATCAGAGTAACAGGCTACTGGATCAGCCTTTATATTAATTTATTTACACACACACACACATGTAGTGTGCAAGTGTTGTCATTTACATGCATAAATATCAATGTGCCGAATATAGAGATGGCAGCATGTTACTAAACTCTACTGTCTGTGTATACGAGTGTATGCTCATTTGTTACTATGTAATTAAATCCATCCCACAATGACATGCAGGTATCCAACTGGACACTAGTAATATTTAGTGGATCTGTTTTGCATCTATTTAATTTTGTTTGTGATCCACTTACATACTCAAATGAAACTGCAGTGTTTAATTTGTTACACACACACACAAACACACAAAGACAGACATACACCCACACATACATACAAACACATACTGGAAATGTTTTAGAGGGCGGATGCATATGATTTTTGTGTCAGTTCATAGATGTAAAGTGATAGAACAATTTTAAAAAGAAAGACTCAAAAATAAAGAGGAAATTTAATAGGTGCCCGGCACATTTACTCACCTGGCTAGCCTGAAGGAAGAGATAACATGCAAACCCCATCCCCAGCAAAAAGATTCCTGGTTCTAGAAGGTAGTCCAAGTCAAACATAGCATGACCATGTCCTTTACACAGGCCACTGAAGACTAGGTAAAAATCCAGCCAGACACGACAAAATCTGACTACGTCTCCTCCCAAGTGATGACCCAGGATATGTAGAAGTTGTTTATCAAGATATAGAATCAATCGGAGAATTGAAAGTTACTAAAGAAACTAAAAATGAACTTAGTTTAGTATCCATTTTCTGTTCTTTCTTTTCTTGATCCTTTTTCTTTTTGAAGTTTTCACTCAGTGAATTTTTTTTCACCCCACAGAATATAAATAAATATAATTTTTTTAAAATATGAATCAAGTTATGAATTTCTTTTCAATATATACATCATTCTGTAAAAAAGTGCTGTCAATTAAATCCAGAATAAATAAAAAAAAATATTAGGCAGATGCATTTATGTATATTTCATATACATATGGCTGTTGCACCCTTTAGTCCGGTTTAAATGCTTGGGTGGTTTGTACCGTAGCTGTTATTTCCCTCCTTGTGTAGTTTTGGTTTTAAATAAAGGTGACTTCCATTTTCAAATAAACTAGTTCCAACACGGTAATAAAACAATTCTCCCGGTACTTCCAATATGCTTCATTTCCATTGAAGAATGGACACGATGACAACACAATGAAGGAAAAAAGGAAAGGAATAAAGAAAGCAAATAAATGCAGCTGGTAGAATCGCTAGAGGAATGTCACACAGGCAGACTGTCACTCTATGAAATGAATGTGCTGTTTGATGTCAACTTGAAGAACAGGTAGTTAGGACTCTTTTTTTTTCTTTCTTCCCCACTCAACTACAACAGCTGCTGCTGCTGTTGTCAATATTACTACTACTTTTATTACTACTATTATTATTACTGCTGCTGTAATTACGTAGCTCATACCTGAACTGCTACAACTGTTTACTATAGCAACACTGACTGGACTGCTATAAAAATGTTCTTTTCAATAAACTTGTTTAGCATGCCCTGGTTAACATACACCCTGAACCATGGTGTAAAACAAAACAAAAGAAAAAGAAAAAAAAAAAAGAAATGGATTTGAAAGTAACCAGCACAACATGGCATGGCATCATATGGCTTGTTATAATTCCATTCCTAAATCAAAAGTAGCTGAGGTTTGCCATTCTTTACAAAGATAGCTATACAAAATGGCCCACTACACACACACGCACACACACACTAATATAGTAAACAATATTTCATATATATATACATGTATGCATGCATGTATATATATATATATATATATGTCATATGCAGCTGCTATGTGCCACATCAAAACTAACTTCAGTCTATCTCTTCTATTCTCTGTCTTCTATATCTTCCACCTCTCTTCCTTGTTCTTTACTCCCCACTACCCACCATCGAATCTGCTGCCATACCCATATTATTATCATCAGTATTCATAACTTGTGATACACACACACACACGTTCCACTGGGAGATAGGCTGTAAAGTTAGACTAGTAGTTTGTTCCATGCCAAGGACCCACAGGCTAAGGAAGCAGAAAAGGATAATAGAAAAGACACACACACATATACAGACAAAAAAAAAACTTATTCCTCAAAGGTATATTTTTATCTACAATGAAAATATATGAGGAAAATAGCTCACTTGATTACACCTTACTGCTATTAACTAAAAGAAGCTGTTAAAAAAAAAGTCACTTAAAGCCATATATAGCTACATATACACAGACATACATATAATAAATGCATACATACATTTTCTTTTTCTCCACTACAAAAGTAACAGTAATGGAAAAAGAGGTACATGTGTGACAGCTATTCTCCCTCCCAGTTCCTGATTCCCCAGCACAAGAGATTATTACTGAAATAAGAGCCCAAGGAAAATACTGAGCAGCAGCACACTTAGTCTTTCCTAGACAAAACTGCCACAAGGCGACCCTATTGATCTTCATTCTAGCAGGCCAACCTCCATATAGTTGCCTACACACATACACATGAATATGTTTACATACCCACAGATACATGATGTGTATAAATTACTATATATACAAACACAGATGTATGTACTTAAATGTATAGAATAATACATAACTCTTAAGTATAAAATGAATTCCCTAAAAGCTCTCTCTCTCTAAAGGACGTAACTTTCTCTTAATGTTATTCTCTCTCTCTCTCTCTCATACACTCCCACTCATTCACTCTATATGCCAAAACAAGGACTTCCCTCTATTACTCCAGAATAAACATACATGAAATACATTTCAACTAAACTTCGGTATAGGAATGACATTTTTTCCTATGCTGTCTCCATTGTCAGAAAAGTTATAAATATAATAGTAATAATGTTATTTTGGGATTAAATATATTGTCATAACAAATTATTTTGCCAATTTTAGCCCCAGGTCAGTCCTGATTGAGTAGACATATAATCAAAGGTATTCCAACTGTGACCATCCCATGACTTCCCAGTGTTCTGAAATCCAGGACCAGACTATCCAAGGTGTTCTTTTTAAAATGGGGGAGAGATTTTAGAGATTTTTTCCCCCCTTATTTCTAGCAGGAGGTGATGGCCATATAAAGTCTCACATGTTAGTAGTAACAATAACTTTTCTTTTATCTTCTTCAGTTGAATCCCTCCTTAGAGATGAACCAGCTGTCTTCTTTCAGCAAGAAAGGACAGACAGTTTTCCCCTGTCTGTTGGTTAGGGCAGAAAAGATAAATGTAACTGAAAGGACTGAGAATAGACACATTTTAAAATTCCTCAAGTACTTTTTAAATTTCAACTTGTAGAAGAAAGGGAAGATGGAAGAGAAGACGCTCCCTTGCAATAAATTTATTGTAAAGTGACAAGCATAGCCTGGCTGTCCACAGCAGATAAAATAAGTCCTAGGTTGGGATTTGGATGAATTAAATCAACAGTACTCCTCCCATTAACCAAATTATGGGCTTGAACTGAAGTTAGAAATAACTATCGTTAATATTACTAAGTTTGTTCCTACCTAAATTTATATGCATATTTGAGTATTAGGCAATAAACAACCTTAACTATGGAACAAAATTGAAGATATGAAATCTTTAGTATAACGAAACAAAGCTGTAAGCATCCACAAATTGAAGCATCAAAATAGAAATAAAACAGACTCATTATGTTCTGAATTCAAATTCCACCAAGATCGACTTTGCCCTTCCTCGTTTCAGATCAATAAAATAAGTAACTGTTGAACATTAGCTCAATGTAACCAATTAACCACCTCCTGCCTGGAATTATAGTATAGGAGAAAGAATTATTATTACATTAGGGAACTGGCAGAATCATTACTGTGTCAGACAAAATGCTTATCAGCACTTCTTCTGACTCATTATGCTCTGAGTTCAAATTCCATTGAGGTCAACTTAGTCTTTCATCCTTTTGAGGTCGATAAATTAAGTACCAGTGGAGTACTGGAGTCAATGTAATTGACTAGCCCCTCCCACAAAATTTCAGGGCTTATTATTATTATTATTATTATTATTATTAAATGGTGAACTGGCAGAATCATTACAATGCTGGGCAAAATGCTTGGAGATATTTCCTCCATCTTTATGTTCTGAGTTCAAACTCTGCCAGGGCCAACTTTACCTTTCATTCTTTTGGAGTTGATAAAATAAGTACCAGTTGAGCACTGGGGTCGAGGTAATCGACTTACCCCTCCCCAAATCTGTTGGCCTTGTACCAAAATTTGAAACCATTATCATCATCATCATCATCATCATCATCATCATTATTATTGTTGTTGTTGTTGTATTCCTTTACATTCTGATTTCAAATTCCACCAAGGTCAACTATGCTGCTTTTCTTACAGGCTGAGTAAAATAAGTATCAGTAAAGTACTGAGGCTGATATGATATACTTTACTCCTCAACTAAATTTGAGGCTTTGTGCTTGCCTATGTTGGAAATGATTATTATTATTATTATTTGAAGTAGTAGGGGGAACAGCTGGAGGTAATTTGCTCTTTCTCTAGTGACATCTTTAAACCACAACTTACGTATAACTTCACACAGATGAAGTAAAACAAAAAAAGAAAATTGAAACAACCTATAATAAACAAAACAATTATACATGAAAAAGAGAGTGGGGAGTCACAGAGGTGGAAATGGAGAGAGGGATAGTGAACATTTCAAAGGAAACTAAAATGAAATATATTATTTAAAAAAAAAGAAGCTTTAAGACAGAATGTAGTAAGAAAAAGTCTAAACGAAAGCTAAAGAAAACATGGCCAAATAGAAATACAAAATTAAAGTATGATAAAAGGATAAATAAGACAATGGCATTGACTAACACACTTCCCTCAAAATTGTTGCCCATGTGCCTAAGTCAGAAACTATTATTATTATTATTATTATTATTATTATGAAGGCAGTGAGCTGGTAGAATTGTTAGCACGCTGGGTAAAACGCTTAGTGGCATTTTGTCTGCCACTTTGTCCTGGGTTCAAATTCCAGCAAGGTTGACTTTGCCTTTTATCCTTTCGGGGTCGATAAATTAAATACCAGCAAAGTACTGGAGTCGATGTAATCGACTAGTCCTCTCCCCACAAAAATTTTAGGCCTTGTGCCTTGAGTAGAAAGGATTATTATTATTAAGGCATCAAACTGGCAGAACCATTAGCATGCCGGGTGAAACACTTAGTGGTATTTTGTCTGTGTTCAAATACCCCTAGGGTTAACTTTGCCTTTCGTCCTTTCAGAGTTGATAAAATAAGTACCAGTTGAACTCTGGTGTTGATGTAATCAGCTTACTCCCTGCCCTGAAACTACTGGCCTTGTGCCAAAATTTGAAACCATTACTATTGTTATTATTACTATTATTAAGGCAGTGAGCTGGCAGAATTGTTAGTATGCCAGGCAAAATGCTTAGCAGCATTTCATCTGTCTCTACATTCAGAGTTAAAATTACTCCAAGGTTCATTTTACCTTTCATCCTTTCAGGGTTGATAAAATAAGTACCAATAGAACACTGGAGTCAATTTAATCGACTTACTCCTGCCCTGAAATTGTTGCCCTTGTGCCAACATTTGAAATCATTGTTATCATCATGGTCATTACTATTTGGCATTAGGAAAAGCATACATTCATAGAAACCATACCAAAGCAGATACTGGAGCTTGGCACAGTCCTCTAACTCATCAGCTCCTATCAGACTGTCCTACCAATGCCAACATGGAAAATGGATGTTAAACAATGATGATGATTAAATACTGGATAACAAAATGTTTTGTGAAAGTTTAAATTGTTCATGCCTTCACAGTTGTGCACTTACCATAAACTCTAACAAATGTAGCAAATTTTACTTGAAGCTGAACCAAAATTGAATGAGCATCAACTTGCATCAACTTTAACTAAAGTAAAACTGACTTCCTTTTTCATTAAAAGAAAAAAAAAATGACTTTAATGATCACTTGATATACTAAATTTGTTATCTGTTGAGCAACTTCAAAGTTGCTGTTATTGCTCAGTTCCAAAGGGGTCCTTACAATTAACTGATTTGTTTTCATAGTTTTCAAACTGGTAATTTATGATTTAAGGGATATACCACTGCTGTTTGTTGAAAGTTGCATGGCCATGTAGAATAGTGTTTCTCATAGAAGTGGGAGTCAAGAATCAAAGAAAAAAATTAGGCAAATAAAATGTAGGTAGTTTTAAACTTTTTTGTATTGCTAACACCATGACATAGAAAGAAGTATATGAATGCAAACTATTTTGTCTTTAGGTTAATGTAGGGAAGGATAAAAAAATTCAGTAATATTTGGCAAGAGACGAATGTTATTTTTCAGTCCAAGGACCAATGAAGGAGAGGATTCCTCTTTTGATGCATGGAATTTACTATTAGAAATGTGCTCAGACATTCAGCTTTTACTGATTTTTCTACATTATGTTCCAGCTTTCACTGATATTTCTATACTATGCTCCAAACTGTAGATAAATAGTACCTGAGCAGAAACAGAACACAAATATTTAGCGAAATCTTTATTCTTTCAGTGGATTATTCATGGAAATCTTTGTCTATTCATGGAAACTATATCTTGTGTTTTTGCACAAGTGTATCCCATTAATTCTAAGTTATATTACAGAGAGATTCCTGAGAAAGGAAAGGAAAGTTATATTATCAGTTTGGAGAATAAAAATAAATATAATGGTTCTACTTGACATTCCATAAATATTAGAAAACTTGGGAATATTTATTAAAAATTTCTCATTCCCTATTATGTTTGCCAAAGTAGTTATCTTTTCTAGAACATTTTATAGCTACGTAAATGTGTGTGTGTGTGCATGCATACACATGCCTATCTGTACATCTCCAAAAAGTCAATGTCTCATATGAGTTAGTACTTAGCTCCTGTTTCTTGGTGTGAAAGAGATGGGGGGATAAATCTCTTCCCTGAATAGTTACCCAGTCTATCACAGGTAACATAGTCAGATTATAATAGTACCTACTTCTCAACAGTTAACCTGACTGAGACAAAGCATTCCGCCAGAAATAAGATGGAATGCTAGCAGTAGATAGCCTGATACCTTAATTCATTTGAACATTTTGTGTGTTTAAACACAGACAATCAGTGCTGAACATTAGCATTATACACAAAACTATATATTGAAAGTAATTTTATGGAAACACCATATATATATACATCTAGAGGCAGAATCAATAAGGAAGCCTTCACATGCTCAAATAGCAGCTAAATCTCTCTTAAATCATTCCCCATCTGTCTTAAAAACAGAAAAACAACTGGGCTGCATAGTCCCTAATAAGCAAAAAGACAAGATGGTTATAGGTAGAAAACTTTTGATCATAGGTCAGCTGGATTGAAGTTGACCAGGAGGTAAACAATAAAAACAACAGAAGATTCAATAAAATGAAAATATGACATTTTTTTGTTTTTGTTTTCATTTAGCCCTTTTAATACACATTTATGTATTTGTTTTACAAGATCCTTGATGTGAAAGTGTGTGTTGAAACAAATATCGTTATACTTGGGGGTGGTCATATTTTACCAATTAAACACATGCACAGTATGTTTGACCTTTCCTTCAGCTTTTTTTTTATTTCTTTGTCAAAGATCTTTTGTCATACATCCTGAGATCTCTTAAACACTCTTTATATCACATGTCTCCTTTTGTTTTGCTTAGTCCATTTCAGACTTAGTAGGATAAAGAGCTGCTGAAGAGGTTACAGGATGTGTGACAAAGGAGCTTTGACAAAGAAATAAAAATAATAATAATAATAAAGCTATGGTAAAGACCCAACATATAGTGTGTATGTTTAATTGACAAAATATGAGACCATCTCCAAATATAACAATATCTTTTAATATATATCTGAAAAATGTTGTTTGACTAGCTCTCCAAGTCTTCTAGATAAAGCTTATACATAAACATATAATATGAGCTAGATACAGTGTAGAACTCACCCACAATGAGTTCTACCCACAGTGTAGAAGTCATTCACATCTTAAGCAAAGTTTAGAAGCTGTCATCTACATTTGAATATCTTAAACTACATTAAATTAAATATTTCTGCCAATTCAAATACCTGGATTGTTGGAACAAATGATTTCCTAACTTCTCAATTATATTGCAAATGTTCAATCAATTTTTCACCCTCAGAGCATAAATAAAGAGAATAATAATAGTCTACATTCAGTTCATAAAAAAAAAAAGATAGGGATATTTGGTATATCATTTTAAGGAAAATTTTGTAATGGTTTATTCAGAAAAGTAAGGACAATGCTCATATGCTTCTTGAAGGACTTTTGAGACTGTTAGGAAGCATGCCACCAGGAAATAATTGTATCATTTTAAATCGTGTTTGCCATCTAAAATGTTAAATTTCCCTTCTCATAACACACCATTTTGTTAAACATAAATAGTAATGTTTTTATCTCATCAAACAACAACTGTGTCTTTATCAAATAAGCAATGTGTCTTTATCAAATAAAAGACTTTAGTCGTATTCAGCACACTTGTGATGTTTCAATTAACTTTGAAATTATTCAGGAATTTGGGAGATTTAGTAAAATAAGTTTGCAGTTATTAAGCAGGTGCTTAGAACATAACTTAGTGAAACATTCTGACATGAAATTATGGTGGAAGGTTTTAATTTAAATATGAACACTTTTAAACAGGAGATTTTGTATCAAAGAACTTGTGGTGATTTTAAACAAGTTAGTATCAAAAAGTATTTGATTGATTATGAGCAGTTAACTCTGTATGAAAGTACCACCTTTGCTAATTATATAACTATAATCTCATATGATAGCAATACTAAAACTCATTCAACAAACATCTGTGACTATCTGCTTCCTCTCTCTCTCTCACACACACACACGCACGCATGCATGCATGCATGCACACACACACACACACAAACATTATTATCAAACCTAATACTTTCAACTATAGAATTGGTCTATTTTATTACATAATAATGCTGAATGGTAAAAGTTACTAGTCTCTTTACTGACCTCCCCTCATAAAGCAATAACTAATCAAAATATTAGTGCTTTATAGAACTCAGCATCCAAATACAGACACAATCTACAAAAGGAATTTCCTCATTTTGGAATTCCACTCATATCAGACACCTTTTATTCCAGCAGCACCATCAAACCTTACTTTTTTTCCCCTATTCTTAACCCTTTCGTTACTGTATTTATTTTGAGATGCTCTGTGTTTCTTTCAATTACTTTAAATATTCTGTGTTTCTTTCAATTACTTTAAAATATAACAAAGAATTTAGTAAAATATCTTAGTTAGTGTTAGGAACATAAATTGTGACATAGATTCGGTGGGAGATTTTAATTCAAAAGTTATGAAAACAAGACATTTGTACTCAGAGCCAGAGCTGGTTTCAGCCTGGTTGGTAAGGAAAGGGTTAATAATAAAACTGAGATTTGTGGTTATCTGCCAAGACAAGCAAATATCAACTTGTTTCATAGCCTTATGATATACCCAGCCAACCATAAAAGAATTGACTGTTCTCACTCTTCCATACTGAATTCAATAAGGAATCATATCAGGCAGTCAAAATATTAACTGCTAAATGCTAGAGGTGACTTTCATTAATAACTCTTATTAATTGGTTTCATATGGATAAATAATCTTTTCATTTATATAATAATAATAATCTTGGAAACTATTATGACTGGTTTAACATCAAACCTCCATTTAAATTTAGAAAACTCACTTTTCAAAAGCAACATAATAACACATTAACCTATTTCCAGTTTGGCATAACAAATAAAAATGGAAGCTTTCGTGTAGTATAAACTGACATAAACAATGGAACGGTTAGCATGACTTTAATTAAGCCAGACAAGACCAGTTGTAGTAAATCTTCAGAAATGACTTAATTTGAATAATTTGCACGTTTTGTAAACAGCAAAAAAAATCATGGCGATTATGAACAGCTACATATTACACATGAAAAAAAACCCCCAAAAAAACATTTTAAATTATTAAATAATCTCAGAACAATATACCAGCATGGAAAGTGGATGACGGTGATGATGATGGTGAATAAAAATTATTCCAACCAAAAGAAATTTAGAAAGGTAATCTGATATTTAAACCATGTATTACAGGGGAAGAAACATAAAAATTATAAAACGCTAGAGAAGATTAGATATTAAGATTATAATTTCTAGACCTATTAACGTTATCTTTAATCTATTTATTTATATTTCAATCAGTTTGATATCCAAAGCCAATCGATGGATAAGAAAGAAGATTAATTCTCTTCTTTTAGAAATAAAGGTTTGTAATTTTAATCCAGTCTGATACAAAGTATGTATCCAAAACTAAAACATCTGATGACAACTGGGAATCAAACTCATTGAAACACTGAGTAGATATAAAAAATGGTACATCAGTTTGAAATCCAGTCATGAGTTTTCAGTTATTCAATCAACTAAACTACCTGTTCATTGAATTAACATTCAATGGCTGAATACTCCACCCACACAGGGACCTTTTACATAATTTGTAGCTAGAGTTAACATGACAGTGTGTGACAAGGTTGTATACTCATATTATATGTACAACCCATCTATGAGCTTCTATATAGTCTTATTATCCAGTTTCACTTACAAGGTTTCCGTTGACTCATGGCCATACTAAAAGGCATTTGCCTGAAAAGTCACAGATTGGGAGAGAATCTGGAACTTAGTGGTTGTGGAGCAAATTTCTTAAACATCTGGGTATACTGCACTGAGTAAATACATTGAGGAGAGTAGTCAGACGAGAAAAACTTTGACCAAGATCAAAAATGTTAACAAAAGAAATGACAGAAGGTTATGTGCAGTCTCTTCTGAAGTTTCAAGAGTTATGCATGCAAAATTTCCTGCAACTGTCATGGTTTTAGGGGTTGTTAGCAATGAAGGGCATGTGATGCCTCCTTACGTCTTTCCACAAGGCCTTAGAGTTAACTCTGCTGCCTACAGTGAGGTCCTGGAAACAGTTGTTAAGCCTAGGATAGACAGTGTATGCAATGGAAGGCCATATGTGTTTCAGCAAGATTGCACCATCACACATGACTCTAGTAACAGAAGAATGGATGGCTGAAAATTTTCATGATCATATAACCCCTAAAATTTGAGTTCCTCTTTCTCCAGATCTCAAACGATTGGACTATTATATGTGGAGTGTTGTTGAGAGGGAGGTCAATGAACATGCCCATAACACCAAAGATTCTTTAAAAGCTGCCATAATCAGAGTAACGGCCAAAATGAACCAAGACCACTTGATTTGAACATGTAGACAGTTTAGATTTTGTATAGAAGCAGTTATTGAAGCTGAAGGTGACTTTATTGAATAACATTATAAAAAAGGTTTATTTTTATCTTCATAGCATTTTTTGATAAATAAAGTTATCTGTTATTATATATCTGTTTTTTCATAAACATAAATCTGTCCTCAAATATCTTTTGCACCTTTTAAATATATACATACATACATATATATATACACATATTACATACACAAATAAGAAGAATGAACAACAAAAGTGGACTCCTATATGTTAGAAATAGATGCTGAATCATCTAACCACGAATACTGAGAACATATTCTTCGTGGTTAGATGATTCGGCATCTATTTCTAGCATATAGGAGTCCACTTTTGTTGGTCATTCCTCTTATTTGTGTATGTAATATAATTTTAATCTTCGGATCTTTTTAATATGCTGTACCACTGGTTTTAATTGATTAATATCAATTTCTACCCTTATTATTAAATTTTATATATACACACACACACACACACACACACACACACACACACACACACACACATATATATATATATATATATATATATATATATATATATATATATATATATAATGAGGTAAGGGGTATGAAAAACAGTGGATGAGTCAGTTATACTTAAGTTTGAACTTTGTTTCAACTTCTGCTCCCTTTACTTTTGTGAGTAAAGACATCTTAATAAGATGGCAATCTAATAACAATCCCAGATCATACAGATATTTACTCCCTAAAGAAATCTCTCATTATCTGTCTGATTGAAGATAACTGATTAGATAGATACAAGAATATATCACAAATATTTCCTGTTAAAGTGCTGGACTGAGAGAAGAAGTAAAGTGAGGGAGTCAGATTAAAGCAAATGTCAAAGCATTTCACACTGGTAGCATGAAGAGACAATTTACTGAAAATACACTAGTCTTGTCAATTAGTTCCTCTTTGAACTGGCCTCTTGCCTATGTGTTACCACTGAACAGAAGTCACATATGACTATTAAATGCAAAGAATGGATAAAATATATGGACATGATGAAAATAAGTAAAAGAACATCAAATAAACACATAAAAAGAGCCTCTACATGGCTGCTTAGTCTGTGAGAAATATCAGCCAAATCTCTTTAAATAACTAAAAAGGAAGGACAAATTGGATAGTACTCATACGTACACTATTCCAGAAAAGAAAATATGTTGGTCATTCTTGAAAAGTCTTGAATCATGTCTGCTCATTCATAGTAGTTTTTAAGCTAAACACCAAAATATTGTAAAAGAATTTCAATTGATCCCCATACAACAAACAGTACTGTAAATTATTGGTAATTTGATTAGAATATTTAAATCTTTTACTGATTAGTAACTCTTAGATCAGGTCATATTATATAAAAAGCTAACATGACATCCACTATTAATGTTCACATTTGTGATATAACAGTGATTTTGAAATTAAAATAACTATGAAAAGAAAAACTTGTTCAGGTTTGTAATAGACATATAGAGAATATCATTTCTAAATGTGGATGGATATATTGGGAATACTATCTCTAAATATAACAATTTATTGGGAAAATATATTATCTAAATTTGGATGACAATACCAATAATTACATAACTGAAGCAAAAACACAGTTCCCCCCACCTCAAATAGATGATGAATAATGTGAGTAGGTTGTTTCAAATGATTGTTGTTGTTTTGCCCCAGTCAGTCATAATTGAACAGGTCTCCCCTATGACCAAATGTATTCCAGCAATGACAATCTGTCTCATATTCTTTTTATTTTTTTTTTAATATAACATCATGATTGACATTATCCAAAGTGCTTTTCATTATTTTCATTATTATATTATTATTATTATGTAAGTGTGGAGGCGCAATGGCCCAGTGGTTAGGGCAGCGGACTCGCGGTCATAGGATCGCGGTTTCGATTCCCAGACCGGGCGTTGTGAGTGTTTATTGAGAGAAAACACCTAAAGCTCCACGAGGCTCCGGCAGGGGATGGTGGCGAACCTTGCTGTACTCTTTCGCCACAACTTTCTCTCACTCTTTCTTCCTGTTTCTGCTGTGCCTGTATTTCAAAGGGCCAGCCTTGTCACACTGTGTTATGCTGAATGTTCCCGAGAACTACATTAAGGGTACACGTATCTGTAGAGTACTCAGCCACTTGCACGTTAATTTCACGAGCAGGCTGTACATATACATATGTATGTATGCATATATATATATATATATATATATATATATATATATATATATATATATATATATATATAAAGATATATATATATACATATATATATACATACATACATATATACATATATATACATAGATATACATATGCATACATACATACATATATATACATATATATATATATATATATATATACATATACATATATACATATATATACATACATATATATATACATACATACATATATATACATATACATACATATATATACATATATAGACATATACATATATATATATACACATATATATGAGGAAATAATTTTATTCTCAAATGCAGGATAATGCTAATAATATAGCAAAAACAGGATAAACTACCCATATTTTTCAGAAAAATGTGTCAGCGGCCAGCCATGAGACTCAAACTCACATCCCTGAGAGTACGTGTCTAGTGCTTTACCTCTAAGCTAAACTGACCCAACGGCAAATTCTTCTGTAAATTTAGGATATATAAATCTAGCTTTATAAGATGCTATCGTACATTAAATTTATAAGATGCTATCGTACATTAAACAGCTGTCGGACAATTTCTGTGACCACATCACCCCTAACATCTAGCCACCTAACACCCATTCCAACCCCCTCGATTATTATATGTGGGGTGCAGTTGAGCAAGAGATCAATAAAACTCCCTGTAACACTAAATATGAACTGAAAGCAAGGATTATGGCAGCATTCACCAACTTAAGCAAAGAGACTGTCCTGAAGAGTTGCAGGAGATTTCGAAGTCGTCTGGTGGCCATGGTTGAAGCCAATGGTGATTTTATTGAATAAATTTATTCTTTAGTATTTTGAGATATTTTAATGCAATTTTGGTAAATATATTTGTTAAAATGAGATGTCAGTGTTAGTTTCATTTCTGTGTAATTTAGACGACAATTTGTTTACCGCACCCTGTATATATATATATATATATATATATATATATATATATATATATATATATATATATATATATATATATATATACATACATGAGGGATGTTCATTAAGAGTAATGATATATGTCCCTACATGTCACATTGTAAATTACCACTTTGCATTAGTATTTGTTTGTCTTTTACAGCTGCTAAAGTGGACTAAGGAGTTATAATGGAGGCAGTTGAAAGCAGATCAGTGATGAGGTTCTTATACTTGAAAGGTCATACACTAAAAGAGACTTTTGATGAGATGGAAGAAGTTTATGGTGACAATGCACCAGACATCAGTGGAAACTGCTCCTATTCCTGGATGAGGATCGCTGCATAACTATTTGGCAACTAGCCCAAGAAGTGAAGATAAGTGTAGGGTCTATAGAGAAAATCATTCATGATCATTTGCACATGCAGAAGTTGTCTGCACGATGGATTCCCCGGATGCTCACACCTTTTCAGAAGTAGGAATGAGTCACTTGCTCTCAGACTCTTTTGGCAATGTGTCAAGAAAACAAGGAGAATTTTTTCGGCAGACTTATAACACTGGATAAAACATAGGTCCATCACTAGGATCCTGAGACTAAAGTCCAGTCAAAGTAATGGAAACATGATAACTCACCACTTCCAAAGGAGGCTTGTGTCCAACCCTCAGCAGGCAAGATGATGCTCAGTCTTTTGGGACCAACATAGAGCAGTGATGATGGATTTTCTGACAAAGTGCACCACAATTAATGGGGCATATTATGCTTACCTGCTGCAGAAATTGTAGGATGACATCAAAGCAGAGAAGTGTGGCATGCTGACCGAAGGAGTCTGCCTCCTCCAAGATAACACCCCCAGTTCACAATGCACATGTTGTGCAGATGAAAGCACACTCCTGTGGCTCTGAAATCCTTCCTCATCCCCCTTACTCTCCCAACCTCACACCATCTGATTTCCACTTCTTTCCAACCATGAAATCTTTTTTGATGAGGAAGCACTTTTTGGATGATGATGAACTTATTTCTGAGGTAAAGTTTTGGCTCCAGATGCAATTTAATGACTTCTACAGATGAGGTCTTCACATCTACATAAAGCAATGGGAGAAGTGTGTCACCATTAGTGGTGGATATGTAGAGAAGGGTTAATAATTATGCCAGGTTTCATTTATCCCAGTCCTCGGGAAGTGGGTCATTTTTAATGAACACCCCTTGTGTATGTACATGTGTGTGTGTTAGATAATACATATTTGATAATATATACAAAAAAAATTTTCATAAAAGAATTTTTTTGTAGAATTGAAATTCATTTTTGCAGCTGTTTAATGTTGGTTATGGGATTAGTTACAATATAATAAACATAACTAAAAGTTCATCTCAGTTATAACCTCAATTAGGATGTTTGGACTAGTAGTTTATATAATGTAAACTTTTACCAAAATTTATTACTTAAATGTCACTTTAATTACTTTTGTTTCTTTTCCAACAGCTAAAACCCTCTATAACTATGTGTCAGCATTGGTGAACCACAGGCTAACCCACATTGAGCAGACCTATGATTAAAGATATTCTAACTATGCCCAACTCATTATTTTGTGTATACATTGTCCAGTGTCTCTAACTTTAAGATGGCATTTGAGGGAATAGTGATATCAGATCTGGCATAGAATAGTACACAGGAAATTATATGAACTTCTGGTGTTGTTGTTTAGCTTGAGAGTAGACCTACTATAGAAGACCTTTGATTAAAGGCATTCAAGCAATGATTATTCAACTAATTTTAGATATATTTTTGACTACATTGTCCAGAGTCTATCTTGTTTTGAGTTAATAGAATATAAATTGTGAATGATTTGGATGCTGTTTCTAGCAGGTCAACTGGTAATGTAGGGATATCATTACAGGCTCATATATCATACAGTTTAGGAAATGTGTTGAATCAAGGGAGTGATTCAGAAGTTAGAGTGCCTATTTCTGATGAAAGGAAAGCTAAATGTCTATGTGATATCTTTCCACAAACATGAGGTATCAAAATATCATAAAATGGTAAGTGCAACACATCAGCACACACACACACACACACACACACACACACAACTATATGATTTTAATTACAGGAAGCATTTAGAATATGGATGTAGCTAGGGATTGGTTATTAAGGGAACCAATAATTTATTAAACTCCCATGACTAACTAGATTTAAAGGTTTTTATTATGATCACTGTAATGGAAGAAAATACAAACAGTGAAGCAAAATAAATATCAAATCCCAGCTTTCATCAATCCTCTTTTTTCACTTTCATTAGCAATAACTACATTCCACATCACTCTACTCATTTCATCTGTCTCTTCTAGGTTATTTATGAAAATTATCAAGAAAGTATTTGAAAAAAACAAAAAACAAAATGAAAGGCAATTTTAGAAGAGAAAATATAGATGCAACAATTGTGGTGGTGGTTTTTGATGGTAGTCAGGACACAAGAATAATCTAACACAAAAATATCTCCAATGAAACAATGAGATAAGATTTAAGCCACTTTCTGGCAGTAAGGGTGAAAATGATATTGGTGGCCTAAGTCTAAAAGGCATCCATTCTTGCTGCTAATAGAGTGTGGGTATTGACAGGAACACTAACTATGCACATGGTCAATATTATGTAACACAGACAACCTAAAAAAAAAATACAAACTTTATATAATTTTCCATAACATACACTATCTGCATACAAATAGCCAAAAAGAAAGGCTCTATGGATTGCTTCACTAACTAGAAATAGCAGCCAAATCTCCTTCAAATTACATCTTACCATCTTAAATTGGGAAGTCTGCGTGCATACGTAACCATACAAGTGCTGTTAGTGATATTTTTCTGTTTTCTTTTCTGATGAAGAGCTATGCTTGAAATGGAAAAAAACCCTCTCATTTTTCTACCTGTACTGATACATATGCATGTGCTCTTTAAGCGTTAAACTAATACATCTGTTTGCTGTCTACACCACCTGTCTTCATCTTTTGTTTTTTTTGTGTGAATTCTCCCTATATATATATATATATATATATATATATATATATATATATATCTGATATATTATAAAATTCACTGTGTGTGTGTGAGTGTGTGTTTCCTCTATGCAAGGCCAAACTGCTGGATCAATCTGTACCAAATTTGGCAGGAAGGTTTTTAATTACTTGGGGAAGGTTCTAAGGGGGTCAAATTTTGGACCTTGCCCATATAGGGGGATGTAGCCACCCCTCGATACGTCCCTTCCATTTCTTTTCAGTGGTATAATAGTTTCACTTTTATTCTTCACTTTTCATAACACTACAATATTATTTCACTTTTATTCTTCCACTTTTGACTTCTAATTATTTTTTCGGCAGTATACTATTGTCTTACTTTTATTCTTTCACTTTTGACAAAGCTATAATATTGTTTATACTACATACATATAACTGCTTACAAAAATAGAGATTAATGTATAATTTTTTGCTTACAATATTGAAATATGTCACCAAAGAAAAGATGTAATCTCTCCAGAAACAACTATAAAGCAAGGAGGATTGTAGAAAACTGAAGGCAAGAATCTCAAGAGAGAAAGTAGATGAGACTTTCTCAAGATCAGCAAACGCATGCTGCAGCACATTAGACACAGTCTCAATACAGAAGAGAGATGAGACTTTCCCAAGATCAGGAAATGCATGCTGCAGCATACCAAATGGAGTCTCAAGACAAGCACGATGACACTTTCTCAAGATCATTAAATTATGCTGTAGCATGTCAGATGGAGTCTCAATACAGAAGGGAGATGAGACTTTCTTAGAATTTCTAAATGAAACTAATGACATGTGCTGCTCAGGCAGTAAGGTAAGATTACCAGCACTACCACCTTCACCTCAACCTCTTATAGATCTTCTGGAAGGCACTTCCATCCAGTCAAAGAAAAATTTTCTGAACAATATCAGACAATACAACTTTGCATTTCAAATGACATCGTTTGATGCATCTAAGGAGATAGAGGAACATGGATTTATGCCAATGTTCAAAGTTCAAGGCCAAGTCTATCACCTCATTGCTTCCCTGTTACCCACAAAGGAACAACTACACTTCCTCCAAATATATGTTGAGTGATGTAGGACAACAAACCTGAAAAAGGTGTCAAAACTTCAGACAATGGGTTGTGTTAGATGCATCGCCGACTGCTGCGAAGGAGAGTATATCCACTGACAGCTTTTTGGTGTGTTCAAAAATCACATACCCCACCACTCCCAATTTCCATGACAAGTTAGGCACTGGAATACTCTAAACAGAGGCATGACATGTTGCTTAGTCAAATTAGCCCATCATCTATTCCACAAATGTTTCGTTGTCAATGCTGCACTTTTCCATATCATTTGTTTCAACGTAATTGTAATATATAGATAAACTATGCCATTTTAATCCTGAGCAATGCTGGGTATCTCTGCTATTATATATATACATATATACATATATATATATATATATATATATATATATATATATATATATATATATATATATATTGGAATTTGTGATCCCTGATTTACAAAAACATGGGATGCTCATGGCTGGAATGATTTTGGGCATAGGTGCACATTTAATTAAATCTGACTTGGGGCTTAACAGCAATAGTAACAATTTACAGTTCAAGATACCATACAGGTATCACTGAATCAAATAGTGAAATTTACGAACAAGAGAGGAAGTGACAGGTTGTGGTAGGGATAGTATGTTGGAGACTGAGGATGTTGCAGAAACTGACATTGTGAGAGTTCTGTTGCTTAGCTCTACCTCTGATTAAGCAGCCCTATCATCAAAAATGTTCCAACCATGGACATCGTGTCTTGATATATAATGAAGTTAAGAACATATTATCTAATGTGTCCTTTCTGTTATAAAAAGGTAGAATGTGGTTTGAGTGATATTTGACAGCTAATTACTGTTGATGTTTAACCTTATGCCAGCCTTTAACAACCAGACCTCCAATGGAAAACATTTAAGTATGAGAATCATGCCTTTATATATTATCTAGCCAGTACTACTTCATCCAATACATATTTCCTTTTCTTTTTTATTATAGTAAATGATTTTATTAAGATTTTATCAGCTTATTACAGCAAGTTAAGGGACTCTTAAAGACTCCCTCACTAGCTCATGGGAATAGGATAAATGAATAAAAGGATGAAGAACAGGATTTCAGTTTTAACTTTCCAAACACAGTTAATGCATTTCTAAGATATTCTAGCCTAGCAAATAACCAAAACCATCCCTGAACTCTCTAACTACCAGCTTATTCTATTTCACTTTTACACAATTAATTGCAGCAGTTTTGCAGCTTCCTTTTTCAATTAATAACTCCAGAAATTGAGAATGAGTCTGTCTTCAATAATAAATTGAAGATAATTGTTTCAGTGTTACATGAGAAAGAATATTCTGTTTCAGTTGTTGGTCCTAAGGGTCTTAAACAGAATAGAATGCACTTAAGTTCAGTATCAAGTAAATTATGTTGTTACTGTTTAGCCCCAGGTCAACCTTGATCAAGTAGATGCATGGCCAATGGCTTTCTGGTCATGCCCAACCTATCTTTTTGCAGTGTCTAGATCTTTGTTATCCAATGTATTCTTAGCTTCTTCTTTCTTAATGTGGTAGTGGTTTTGAAGGAAATTGCAGTGTCATTTCTAGTAGGTCAAACAAATGTTTAGAGATTACCCCAACTTGACAATATGCTCTCTGTGTGCTGTGTTGCATCATAACCTACAATCATGTATTTTCTACAGTGGTTGACTAACTGACAAGAGGACAAGTAAAAATTTAATGATAAATAATAATTGTGCTGCACTCAATATATTCTATAAAGTGGTTGGTGTAGTTGTGTCCACCGTAACTTAGTGGTTCAGCAACAGAGATTGATAGAATAAGTACTAGGCTTTAAAAAAGAATGTGCTGGGGTCAATTCATTTGACTAAAAATTCTTCAGTTCCTCAGAATGGCTGCAATCTAATGACTGAAGCAAGTAAAAGATAAAACATTGAAATAATCATCTAAAAATACTGTTACATCTACAAGAGTGTTGTTATTTACAATGTCAGGTACTTAATGAATACAAAAGACAAACACTTATTTACTCCTCATATGGAAAGTTGATTGATTGACATTTAAAGTAAATATCAATGGGAGACTGGTTCCCATGGATTTGAGGTTGTGGTTCTGGGTATTGTGATATTTAGCTTTGTAGTGAACATGTAGATATTGTTAATATGGGTGGAGATGTCAAGAAAACTGAGATGTTGGATACAGTAGAGGTAAATATCAAGACAGGGTCAAAAGAGTTAATGAAAAATGATTGATCTATCAAGATGTTATCTGGTAAGAATGGGAGCACCTACACAGTTATCAATATATCTATGCATGTGAGCATGCGCGCATGCACACACACACACACAGAGCTTCTTCACAGTTTCAATCTTCTATATTCCATTCACTAAGTATTGGTCAGTCCAAAACTATGACAGAAGAAAATCACCCAAGATGCTACATAGTAAGATTGAACCCAAAACTATGTTGTTGTGAAGTGAACTGCTTAACTAACTACACAGTCATGTTTGTGCCATATGTTTAAACATTTTACATTAGAGATATGTTAAACATTTGTTTAAGTGTCTACAAACAACAATGCTGTCTATTTGCATAAATTAAAATATTTTCTTAATTGTATTCTGCTGAATACATTCATTCTCATAATTAATGACATAACACAAATATAACACTTTTACGTGTGACGAGTTTTTCAGAACAGCTGAATATAGTTAGATAGAGCATGGTTACACAATACTGAAAAAACATTCATATTACTGTCAGATCTTTTGACAGATATTTAGGGGGAAACTTCAATAAATTATATAAATGTTGTGAATCTGAAACAGTGTATTGGTAAAAGAATTAAAATGGATCAAGCTTTACATATGTTTCTTCACTGTCATATCAGCTATAAAATTGGAAATTAACTTTTGCATTGCTATTTTTTTTATTTTAGATATCTACACATATTGAAAGAAAAAGTATGTATGTACATAGACACACACATACATGTGGATGCATACAGGATAAATGGATACACTAATGAATTGCTTTTATGCACTATGACAAATCTTTGCCAAGCTTATTTGTGAAAGGCTAAAGAGTTAAGACTTATTGAAAAGTTGGACATGTGCTATTAAAATACTAGTACAGCAGCCTAGACAAGCATTAAAATAAAGTTTATTTTACTGCAGACAAAGGTACAGAAAACATTAAATCAAAGACATTTTTATTATATAAGAACACACTGTAAATGTTTATTTAACATTATGCATAAAACATTGCACCTAATATCATGTTAGCATGTCTTGTTATCCATGAAATCATTGCATACTGCTGAAAAATTTTGTAGAGTATCTAAGTCAAATGAAACTATAATGAACTAATCTCTCTCCAAGTTAATACATAGAAGAATGTGAGCTTAAGAAATCAAGTTAATGAAACATTTGTCAATTATACAATATCCTTACATGGTAATCATTTATAGTTAAACTGAGTTAATGAAGTTTAAGAGCCATTTCTGGAAGCAATGCAATGTCAGTGATGGGATATATGACCCAATAAACATTTCATTGATGGAGTATATATACAATATAGCAGCAATATCAGTATTAACTGGAAATCTAGTGGAAGAGAATTACTTTGCTAAGTTTTCTAGTGTATTGCACATGATGGAAAAATTAGCATACAACATAATGTAGTTGCTAATTAAAACCAAGTCAGTCCTCTCCAAGCAGGCAGATGATCAAAGACCATGGCTATCCCATCATTTCTGTATACCTAAGGCTACATTATTTTGAGGAAGATTTGGTTGCAGGATGTAATCATGTGACAATAATGATGGTTGTGATTATAATGAAAATAATTACAAAAAGTGGTGGCAAACTTTTATGACTTAACTTTTGCCAGTGCTAGCCACTACCAGATTAGATTCTGGACTTTACTTTACATATATACACACAGATTGGTCAACTGAAAAATGAGAGCTTCTACCAGAAGGAGATACATGATTTAGAATAGTCTTAGCATTCTAAACCCCTTGGGCAAAGCAATGCAATGAGGTTTATAGTATTTATTGACAGCAAACTACAGCATATATAGATTGTCATTGGGTCTCCAGCCCTGTGATCTTTACCCCTTAGGCAACTAGCCTTATGATAGCACTGATCTGTCAAACAGAATATTTTCATAGATAAATGTCACAAGTGCAAATTTGCAATAATTAAACTATAGGCTTGTTGTTTAACAACAGCTGAAACCCCGATCATTTCTGCTGTGATCATATAACTTTTTTAGAAATATCTAGAATTGTTGTCTGAAGTCACCTTCCATTTTTCTTAAAATAGGACAGTGTGATTTGGCAATTATTTCTAACAGGTCAAACAACCATGTAATGACAATGGTCTTAGAAAATATCAAGATAGCTTATTTGCCAGAATTAATTTCTGCAGTCAATATGGTAAATAAATACTACAGAGATAGCTCCTATTTTATTTGTGACGGAGTCCATAAAAAACAATCAGCTGGTTACTGACTATTTGGCTGAGTCATGAAAATTAAATTGATTTTGTTCTGTCCTAAAACTAAGTTAATAAAATCATAAATAACAGGGAAACAATTTCCTGCTGGTGAGTGAGCTTCTCAGCATAGCTTAGATCATTATAATTGTTGTTTATCCTCAAATCAGTTCTGATTGAATAAACATATGATCAAAGACATTCCAGATGTGACCATCCTGTCTTTTTGTCAATCTAAGACTACACTGCCCAATGATTTTCTTCTGTTTTGTTGTTTTTATTTATTTATTTTATATTCATTTTAAAGTATTTTGTAAAATGGTAGTGTGTAATTTGGGATAATTTTTCTGCTATTTCTCACAGGCTGAGTGATCATATATAACCAGAGTTATCAACTTTTTACACTATCAAGGACCCCTTTTGTTAATATGAATTTTCTCATGGGCCCCACACTTTTCAAAGACCTGTTTACTCCAAAAGTTAATTTTATTAACACCAAACTTGTTTCACTAGTTTTATCTCTCAGTTGAAAGATGTATGTAATGGAAAAATCATATGTAGCTGATTAATTAGACAATTTACATCGAAACCTTTTAAGATTCTGAACACAATTTATGCACCCAAATACTACCTTTGGAGGTCACCAAGGATCTGTGGACCTCAGATGATGTACAATCTCCCCCATTGGTTTGTGAGCTGTGTCCCCAGAAAGTACTCAGTCAAAGTGTACAATGACTAAGAAATCTTTCCAAATATTATTCATAGAGGATTCATACTTAATGTATTGTGACTAACACAGCAGGATATTATTTAGAGTAAAGTGACTTCCAGTTATGAATAAAGTACAGATTGTTTAGGGTACAAATAGGAAGTAGATCTTATTGGTAAAATGCTTAAGTAAGCTTCTGTGGTTATTAGTGTTGTTATTAGTGTGGTGTGACGATCAGCTGTTCTTTTATTCAGACAATATACTTAGAACTACACTATCCAATGTGACCTTCCTTTTTTAAGATAGTAGGGTGTGATTAGAGGAAGTTTTGGTTGCTATATCTAGCTGGTGGAGATGGTCTTGTCTCTGGTAAAACAAGGAATTTGGGAATGACAAATTGTTAGATGGTAAATGGCAGGGAATGAACTTTGTAATATTTCACTTTGGTTCTGAAATATTTATATATGGGCACAGGCATGGCTGTGTGGTTAAGAAACCATGTGGTTTCAAGTTCAGTTCCACTACATGGCACTTTAGGTGAGTGTTTTCTACTATAGCCCCAAGCCAATCAATATCTTGTGAGAGGATTTGGTAGACAGAAACTGTGTGGAAACTCATCATGCATGTGTGTGTGTTACTGTGTATGCATTTGACTTCCACTACCACTTGACAACTGGTGTTGATTTGTCTATGTCACTGTAACTAAGTGGATCAGCAAAAAAGACCTATATAATAAATATCAGACTTCAAAATAAGTACTGGGGTTGATATGTTTGACGAAAGGCCACACACTCCCATCACCACCACCTATACCAAAAATCTATCCTCAATACCAGAAACCCCTTCAGAGCTCTGCCTCACTTCTGTACCTGAAGACTTGCATACCTTCATCCCTCTTTCCCTGCCACCAACAATCACTCATACTACTACATGCACCAAAAGGTGATATGTTACTTAGTAAAATATTAGTAAATTAACAAACCACCAACCTATACACACACACACACACACACACATATATATATATGCTTACATTACACTCACCTCCAATAGGGGTAACAATTTTAACATGTTTGAATGATGATAGGTTAAAGCGAGTACAACTGATGTGACAGGTCTGTTATCATCGATTACTGAAACCTTTTTACGTGCTGAATACCATCACTCCTTCCCATATTCCCTCCCACAATGAACATTCATATATTCAGTCAACAGAAGTACCTACTGGTTATATTAACATATAAGTGGTTGAGTATTCCACAGACACTGAGAATTCCATTCAAGTTCAGCACAACAATATCTGACAAAACCGAATTTCTTATTACAGGTACAATCCATTTTCTGGTAACCCAGTTTCACTCACAAGGCTTAGATAAACCCAAAACAATGGTAAAAAATACCATGCAGCAGAATCAGATCGAGAACTTCATGATTGTGGAATAAACTTTTCAACCACTTCACCATTCCTGAATAGTATATCTATGTGTATTAAAAGAAAAATACGACCTGTCCTCCACAGCAATAGCGTTAAGGCTACCCTCCCTGATGAAGAGGATTGACCTGCAAGAGTCTTCTGCCAGTGTTATGTAAAAATTACTTGTGCTGTTGCAATGTAAAAGTGCTCATGCCAGTGTCACGTTAAGAGTATCCAGCACACACTGTAAAGTGGTTGGTATCAGGAAGAGCATCCAGCTGTAGGAACCAAGTCAAATCAGACAGGAACCTGGTGCAACTCTCCAGCTTGCCAGTTCTGGTAAAACCGTCCAACCCATGCCAGCATAGAAAGCAAACGTTAAAAGATGATGATGTTGATGATTCAAGTACAGTATATCTAAGACTTCATTGTACAATGTGTCTTTTTTGTTTATTTGTTTTTTTTTTTTAATGAAGATTATAGGATCAAAGTTCAAAGGACTTTGGCTGTAATTTTTCTAGTGGGTCAAATGATTGCATGGAGTGTGCTTGTTAGTTTTATTGCAAATGATGTTGGTGGTGGTGATTATTATCATCATCATTATGACATCACAATGTTGATGATGTATCAAGAAATATATATATGAAGAAATACAAACAAAAGATTCAAATTAGTCAATTGATTAGGGTGCAACAAACCACTATTAAGACAATGAAGGAGCCTCTATGCGACTGCTTGATCTGCTAGAAATAGAAATCACATTTCTCTCAATGATATCATCATTAAAACAAGATATGTTGGATCCAGAGTACACAATGCTTTGAAAAAAAACAAAAAAACAAGATGGTCATGGTTGGAATGTCTTTGACTATATGTCTGCTCAGTCAGATTTGACTTACATCTAAACAATAGCAAATCACTATTCTCAGAAGCATAAAATACTGTTTGAAGCAATGAATGTTTCTATTTTAATCCTGGTCATTAATCCTCAAAAAGTAATCAAAATATCTGTTATAGATTCTCAAGGATCTTTAATTGAGCTGAAAATGTGTATTTGTTACATTTAAAAATACTCTTGTAATCCTAGCATTGAGCTAACACTAAGATCTCTTGCACTTAGTACCTAACTTCCTAAACTCATGCAAACTGAAGGAAATAATCTTAACTCAATAACAGAATATAACCATGAAAGAAAACACACCTTATCACCTCCGCAACAGAGTATTATCATTGTCATTCTATTCTCCATTGCACTTATTAGCATTTAACATTTCAACTAGATGTTATCACAGTTTGGATTTAACCAATGGCTAACTGAAGCTAATCCTTTTTGAAATATATTTGCCATGCTTCCTGTTTCAGAACAAATAAAGACCAGATGTAGTCTCCATTTAAATTTTCTAAATTTATTAAGTTATTTAGAATATTCTAAGAAAGAACTATAAAGATCACCCAACTAATATTGCTACATTATTGAGAAAATGTTTGCACAGAGGATTTTTATTATTGATAATGTGATGATGTAGTAGTATTAATATACTTCAAAAAAGAAAATTTTTTGTTTATATAAGTCAGGTCTGAATTCAGCTAAGAATGGAGTTGAATGGAAAATGGAGAATACAGATTATTATACAGACTCGTCTAAACCAGACCAATATAGAAAACAGATGTCATAGCAACAATGAGACCAGAGATTGGGGATGGGGCTAACATTATACACACACACACATATATATATATATGAATTTTATGAACATTCATGTAAAACAATGCATAGAAATGTACACACATCTACAATAAGTTATATACCCATATGTAAACACTTTTATTATTATCATTTTCTTTGCTGGTGTATGGCCATGTTTCATAACTGCCATTAAGTAGCATGGCAGTTAAGTTTCTTTTCTTCCTCAATCATTTGAGTAAACATACATCTAAATAGCCTTCGTTATTCTCTCTTTAACTTTACTTGGACTGCAATAAATGTTGTGTATTTTATATTATTTCCACAACTACAAACATTGAATATATTTTTGGCAATTTAAGAGTTTGATTTCAACTGAGGTGCAATTTAGAGAAATGACAAAACTAAAACAAAACAAATAAATAGCAGTGTTAAAAGAAGTTTGATTTCACAAAAGAAATATTTCATTTAAAGTTCTAAAGTAAAAGAGCAAAACTTTATAAGATAAAAAGACTCATAAGTTGTTCGTTGGAATTAGTTGTAAGGAGACAAGTGCTATGATAAAGAAGAGTTACTGGATTTCCCTAATACAAATTCATATTTGTAAACAACTAGTCCCTCACTCTGACTAAAGGATTATGACTTACTTATGTTCAGTACACATTAATTCTGAATTACTATTTGACTTATTTTCATAGGTCCTCAATGACTATAAGTACATAAGAAATGCTTCAATATTACAAATACACAAATCAGTTCTTTACTAAATGATAACAGTACCTAATATGCTCAAATGATTTAAGGTGGTGAGTTGGCAGAATCGTTAGCATGCCAGGCGAAAATGCTTAGTGGCATTCTGAGTTCAAATTCTGCCAGGGCTGACTTTGCCTTTTGTCATCCTTTCAGGGGTTGATAAAGTGAGTACCAGTTGAACACTGAAGGTGATTTAATTGACTAATCCCCTCCCCTGAAAATTGCTGGCCTTGTGCCAAAATTTGAAACCAATGTGCTCAAATGATAGAATTTTATTAGCACTCACATTACACTCTGATGGTTTTTAGGTCAATAAAGGTGATTTCCTCCAGGAAAATACAATAGTGGGGAATACACAGAACTTTTAAACTAATTGTGATGTCACCTTTAAAGATAAGGACATCAATCAATTGTCCTATTTTAGCATTGGTTATTCTATACTTTTGCTAGAGATAGGTATTGAAAAAAATGATGTTCTATTTCTTGCATTCCTTTTAAGGTAAATGCAAGTTTGAACAAGGGTAAGAAATAGTAAGTTTAAGAAATAGCAAACAACCTTTGTCCAGAGTGTTACTTCAATAACATGCAAAATATATTGAAAGGCATTATGATAAAACAGTGCAAAAAATTTTGAAATATCACTTCTTTGAAACAGAAGTGATATTTCAAACCAATCTGACCTTCTGCTGATTGAAATACAAGGGAAAATTATTTATTAACTATGATACACTACTGTTGCAAGGTTAAGGTGATGTACTTACTAGAAAACATGTTGATTTTATTAAAGCTTATTGTATCCTGTCTAGCTGTTTATCTATCTGCTTCTCTCTCTCTCTCTCTCTCTCTCTCTCTCTCTGTATGTATGCATGGAAGCAAACAAACATGTGTGTGTGTGGAGAGAACCAGGAAGGGTTTTTGTTTCAGTAGTGTACTACAAAAAATTAATCATCAGAACTTTATGTTGGAAGTATCTATAACCTTATATATGCTCATTTATATGAAATCAGCAGCGGTTACATTTCTAAACCGCAGTTTAGTTTTGTCAGTGGACAGTACCTGTCAACTGATTTGAAAGTAATAAGATAATAAAATATATAGGGATTACAGAGCACAACAACCCGTTTCATCATTGTCACCTGGGAAACACAATAAAACTTTTACAAAATTTGAAAATCAAGAGACAAAAACAAGACTAATGACTTGTGAGCAGTTAGATAAGGTACAGGCATTTAAGAATGCATCGATGATCTGTAACCTGTGCCTCACAGAAAAACTATATCATAACATTAAAAAAAAAACAAAAAAAACATTAAAAAACATAATTTTGAGTTGTCTACACATGCCGAAGTCCTTCCTTGAGAAGCATAATATACAACCAAATCATTTGTACTGCCTAAAATTATCATATTACTGTTAAACCCATTGACATGTACATCAAGCAATCAAATGATCTCACAGTTCTAAAGCATAATATGTGTTTATCTCAGATATATATGTATGTGTACAAATGTGTGTATACAAACATATAAACATTAGGATGATAAAGTACGTGGACAGTAGAAAATTTGCTATAAACACACCAATTGTAACAAACACGATTAAAACCAGTTTGGGAAATCTATTTATAGAGCTTGACGAGATATCATTATCTCAGTCAGTTGTTTTCCACATTATTAATATGCAGTTATTGATTGCTGATCACAATACCATATACACAAACTTATTCAAAATGCACGCATCAAAATTGTCTGCGTGTGGAGAAGGGAAATAAAGTTATTTTCTTTTTCCCTTTTTAATAGCAGATTTATTTTTGATCTTGGTTCTCACATATGTTGTCTCCGTTTCTGTCCTACCATTAATTTATTCTGCTGATATTATACATCTGTATAAAGTGTCAGCTTTCATGTGTAATATAACCCAGCTTATCTAATTATTGATTTCTAACATAGGCACAAGGTCACAAATTTGAAGAATAGATAGAATTCATTAGATGCAATCCCTATACTCATCTAGTACATATTTTATTGACAAAAGCATAGTCAACCTTGAATTTGAACTCAGAGTATAAAGCTACACAACTAAATATTACAATCACCCTACTGATTCTGCCAATCTTCTGCCCTAGTTGATGACAGCTATTTACACAATAGATATCACTATGAAACTACACTATTTATATTTCTTGAACTCTTTTCAACAATTATTAAATTTTGACTCTCAATATTAACAGGAACCTAACACTTTGTTTATTCAGCTAAAGTTCATATATGAGATCATATTTTGTACATAATAGAGGTAGTGATTTCAAATACATAGTAGATACTACTGAAAAATATTCCTTACACACACGTCATTGTTATAACATCCTTTCTACATGCTAGTATGGATTAGTCCATTCTCTAAAATAGCATCTTTCCATATGCAAAACTCTATTGCTAACTTATTTGTTGTTCTTATGTCTATTCATTTAATTTTGTATTGCACCTTGTGGACAAAAGATTTGTTGATTACAGGTTTCTAATGGATCACTGCATGTTTGATGGCAATAGGGACAACTGGGCATCTGTAACTCAATGAACATCATTCAACCTCCTTCACCAATAGAGGCAAAAAAAGAAAAAAACCTGCATGCATACACACATACAGAAATTGTGAAATATTGCAAGGATTCTTCATTTGAGTTACCCAGAATAAAAATATGTACACAATCACATACTCTTAGGGCTTACATACACACTTGTATGCTAAAGTGAGATTCACACGAATCACATGAGTGTAAGTTTATCCACACATGCACCTACAACTATGCACATGCACATACTAACTCATTGACATGTTCTCAAATTGCAGGAACCGTTCTGACTCAAACAAAAGAACCTTGTTATTTTGTTAATGAATCCAGCAAAGGAAAAACTTAAACCTCAAACAACTACACATGTATATATATATATATATATATATATATACTCAATGGGCTTCCACACAATTTCCACCAATTAAATTTTACTCACAAGATACTGGTCAACCTGAGGCTGTAGTAAAAGACATCTCTTCTTCCATACAGATTAATGAATATCTTTGATGTTTGATGTCCAATATGTTCATCTGATCATTGCTGATCAATCATCCACACAACATGGTGTGTTAAAAAAAAAATCATAGTCAACTTATAGCCTCACTAATGCAGATCCTTTACATTCATCAGCTTTGCACTTCTTACAAACACCTTGTTTAAACTGCTTCTTGTAAACAGAGGGAAATCACAAGAGAAAGAATCTGCTAATCACTAGGAGCAGTTTCTTTCTTTCTCCCTCTCTCTCATCTTAGCTTCATTACTTGCACAGTTGTCATTTCAATAGCCAATGGTTTTGTGTATCTTTTACTTGCATTAAATATACAGTACAATATTTTTGTATATTTCCATGAATCCACTAAATGGTAACTTAAAATATACTTCAAAGCAAATGTTACTAAGAATATTTATCTATTTAGAACTTAAAGTAAATGAAAGTACATATTGCCAAAATAGAAAAATCTGTGCTTTCAGGATGTGTTTTCATGTTTTGTTACAAGAGTTTAGTTTGTAATGGAGCATATTATATATCATAGTTTTCTTTAATATTTTTTTTCAAGATTGTTTATTCACAATTAATATAGTCAATGATTTAAAAGTTAATATATTCATTCAATATGTCAAATATTAGAAAGTCAAAATTATTGATAATTGAATTTTTTAATTTTAAAGGGTTCCAGGATTGAAATTTTTAGAAATATTGCCAAACTTACCTTAATGTCTTGACTGTCTTCACCCTTTACAGCATATATTCCTTTCTGGAAACAAAAACAGAAAAATAAATAAAATTGTGAAAACCAACTAGATAAAATAATTAATGTAGATTCTTAAGAAAAAAGTAAATAAATAAAAAAAAATTTCTTTTTAAACTGTAAAGTTCGTCATGTCCATGAAAAGAGAGAAACAGTAAATGGCCTTTGGTGAAAACACTACTTTATCCTATATTTGGTAAAAGTGGCAAAGCTGAACAAGCAAACAAGACTCTGAAATTAATATGTAATCTGTTTTTATAATACTAATCACATTTTTACACAGAAAAATTAGAAAAGCTAGACATTAAATCTAAGTTTCTATTACCAATTATTATCATAGTAAAAAATATCAGTTATATTTAAGCACATTTGTTTCATACCAATTCTTCACTTACAAACCTTTACACTTCTATTGAGAAGTTCATTGTATTTCCACTATTCAAAGCCTACCTCAATATGTAAAGGCTACAATTCATAAACCACAGTCCATTCCAGTACAAACCACTCTGGCAATATGTTCAACCATTTGGAAACGCTTTTAACAGCACTCTATAATACTCTCACAGTACCACTATAAATTTACTCTCTCATCATCTAATCAAGACAAACATTTACTCCTATACGTCTCCAAAACTATATATACACTAATATAGCTTTAAAATCAATCCCTTTTCTGGACCAAGCTTTGTGTTGCTTTCGCATCCCTTTATAATAAATTCTGAGAAGTCGAACTTAGTACATACTGGTTGAACTAATTTAACCTGTTTCTCTTGCACCATAAATAAATCTAACAAACATATTAAAACTAGAAGAATGGTAAATGAATGAAACATTCAAATAGCCACAATACTGTGTGCTCACATAACCAGTAGAGACTGAGTTGAAACTGAAATGTGCAATTGTCTAAATTTCTGAGGTGAAGAATTATTATTATTATCATTATTAAAGCAGAACTGTTATCATGCCTAGCAGCATTTCTTCCAGATCTGCATGTTTCAAGTTCAAATTCTACTGAGGTCAGCTTTACTGTTCATCCGTTTGGGGGGGTCAATAAAATAAGTACCAGTTCAGTACAGAGGTCAATGTAATTAGCTTCCTCCACCCCTCAAAATTACTACCCTTGTGTCAAACTTATTATTATCATTATTAGGCAGTAAGCTCGCAGAATTGTTAGCATACAAGGCAAAATGCTTAGTGACATTTACTCCCACTTTATGTTCTGAGTTCAAATTTCGCCAAGGTCAACTTTACCATTCATTCTTTTAGGGTCAAAAAAATAAGAACCAGTCAAGCACTGGGGTCTATGTAATTGACGAGCCCTTTCTCCCAAAATTTGAAACCATTATTATTAACATTGTTATTTTTGTTCATGTTACTGTTGCTTTGTTTCATATGAGCTGTTCCAAGTCTCACCCAGAGACCACAAGTAACAGCAAATTGGACATTTTACTATGGGTGTTATTTATGATTAGCAGTGATTTTATGGGAAGATGACCAGAATCTGAGAATTAGGATTCTGTTTAATTTTAATATTTCTGTTTTGAAAGAGTTTTAAGAGAATCAGGTATTTTCAAGTTGAGAATGACTTTCTTAGGATGTGGGCAGTACCCAAGAGAATGATTTTTGTATAGTTATGATGCCTTGGGATTAACCTAGTACCTAGCCATAGTGTATAAGTGTGCCATTTGGGTTGTCCCCAAAACTCTGATAATCACAGGTACAGTTGTTGTTCTTAGATACCACATTTTTGAGACCTCTATTTCATATTTACTTACCTTCTCAAATTTTTTTAGAGAGGTGCATTGCAGTCTGCTGGGATTGACATATCTATGAGCAGACATGTTTTGTCAGCATGGTTTTTTAACACAATATCTGGTCTACTGGTCTGTAAAACATGATCAGTTTTGATACTAAAGTGATATTATTTTCTACTACTTTAGCAGGCTTATGTTCCCACCAGTTCTTCTCATATGGGTGTCTAGACTTACAACATATGATCCAGTGCAAATACAGACCAAAACTATCATGGTATCAAATATTCATTTGAGGCAAGCATAGAGCATCCAGAGATAAGTGGTCAATTATTTCCCTGGATGTACCACAAAAGCAGCAAGCAAGATTGGCACCATTTTTAAGAATGCTTGCTTGGTAGTTTCTGGTGGGTAGACACTGAACCTGAGCGGCTACAATGAAGCCCTATTATTATCATTATTGAAGGCAGTGAGCTGTCAGGATTGTTAGCATGCCAGACGAAATGCTTAGCAGTATTTCACCGATCGCTATGTCAAGAGTTCAAATTCCGCCAAGGTCAACTATACCTTTCATCCTTCGGGGTTGATAGAATAAGTACCAGTTCAACACTGGGGTCGATGTAATTGACTCATCTCCTCTCCCAAAATGGCTGCCCTTGTGGCAAAATTTGAAACCACCACTGCCATTATCATTATTATTATTATTATTATTATTATTATAAGGCAGTGAGCTGGCAGAATTATTAGTGTGTCTGACAAAATACTTATCAGCATTTCTTTTGGCCTTACATTCTGAGTTCAAGTACCACTGACTATTCTGTCTTGCATCCTTTTATCGATCCCAATTAAACACTGGGGTCAATTAAATTAACTAGCCCTCTCTCACTAAATTTCAGTCCATGTCCCTATTAGTAGAAAGAATCATCATCATCATTATTATTATTGTTATTATGGCATAGTGGCATTTTGTTCATCTTTAAATTCTGAGTTCAACTTTGCCTTTCATCTTTTTAAGGTCAATAAATTAAGTACTAGTGAAACACTGGGGTCAATGTAACCAACCATCCACCAAAATTTCAGGCCCTATACCTATAGAAAGGATTATTATTATTATTATTATACACCGATATATTGAGACTGTTCTTTTCTTGGTTACTATTATCAACAGCCTTCTTCAGGTGCCTGTCATATTTTCATACTTGGTAATATTCTCAGTATTTTGAACTGAACCTTGGGTGTTTGGTCGATTTTACTCCATCCATTGTCTACATACCAGGGATAATTTTTAAGGACAATAGGAGAGTGATTTTAAGTCAAGTGTTATACTGTGGGTGAATGCTCATTCCCTGGGTCAGTCAATTTATATTTTAGTTCAAGCAGAAAAAAACCAGGTGGCATCATAAGTGGAAAAATAATTAACACAAAATTAATTGCATTACTAGTATAATGGAATGAGAACAATTTATGCCTATGAATATAATATAGAGTTGAAATTCCAGGAAAATTACCAGTTATGACATGCACCTGAAGTAAGCTGAAAGGTACAATGAAAATGTTGTTACCGTAACATACAAGATGAAGGCACCAGTCCAAATACATCGGTGTATAATAAGATGCACTAGATGTGTGGATTAATTTTGAACTAATTCTAGTTACTGTACTTGAGCAGAACTGCCTGTCATAATGCAACAACAACAACTAGAGCTGCTGTTGCTGCAGCTGCTACTACTACTACTACTACTGCTACTGCTACTACTACTACTACTACACATTTCAAGTAGTATACAATCTACTTTCTGTTCAGAAATTCTGTTCCAAAAGGTACTATCAAAAAAATTACATGTCTTCTAAACTTCTCAGTCTTTAGGTGTCATATTCTCAGGATCATATCTTGTGCCAATATTGCTTAGATACCCATTTATTATAGTAAAAATCATGCCTTTCAACATTGAATATTCTGTGGTCAAAGTCTATTTAGTATGCTTAGGCATTTTTTTACTTAACAGATAATAATACTTGTACAGAGAAAAGCTCTCCCCCATCATAAAAAAGTATTACTACAAATTAACTGTCAAACTCCCATAAAATTCAAGCTTAATTTTTCTTAATAAAACCATAGTATCTCAGAAAAGCAAACAAGAAGAAAATAAAATTCAACAATAAAATCAACAGCTACTAATCAAATGCTGTGTCCTAAGAAAGTAACACTTATCATTTTATCAAGAAACAATATATAAAATTGCACGTGCAAAATACTGAGTTAGATTTTGCAAAACGAAACTTTGAACAAAATTACCCCACCCACCACCCACACACACAAAAGAATTTATTTAGATAATATGGCCATAGAGTAAGACTACAAAAGGTTTTCAGGACTCCAACAAAAGGAATGCCAGAGCAAATAACTGAGACCTGATTGTCAAGATAAAAATCACAAAATGGAAACCCAATTTGTGACAACACCCAGTTGTTTGTTTTATGATACAAATGATTTGACACTACATGATAGAAGACCTCACAAATTACATATGCACAAGGGTGCATAAATATGTATGCATATGTTTTGTAAGAAATTTAATAGGAATAGGTTTTAGAACTATAAATTTTCTTGTATTTTGCATATTGTGAACTATATAGTTTTGATGAAGGAAGTAAAAACATGATAATTACAGTATTTATTGTCCATTTGCAGATGGTGTAGAAGACAGGAAGAAATATCATTAATAAACACAATCTAACAAGAGAAAACAATTTTAAAAAGGTGACTGAAGGTGTGAGGTTAATTCTGTTAGAACAGGGCTAAGTTTACTGCTCGGTGCATTAATTGTAATTTTCTTGCTTTCATCTGCAATCCATATATCTCATATGAAAGGATGGTTCAGCATAAAATACTAAGATGGCTAGCACAAAACTTGCTTTAAGTCCAGATTTCTACACCCATGCTACAAGAAATGGTGTGATAATTATGAATTTGTGACTGCAAGTTGTACCATGAACATTTCTGGAACAAGTTGGCAATTAGGAAAAACAAAAAAGTCTTTGTACATATCATCACACTTTCAGAAAGGAGTAGTTTCTTTGCAGGAGAATGACATACAAGTATTGTGCAAAACCACTTCAAACATAACTGTAAGTATTAGTTCATGTAAACACCACAGAGGCATGAAAATATTAATGCTTTGGGTCATGGCTGAAACAGCTTTGATATGGAGCTCTGCAAGGGAGTGCATTGCAAAACAGTCACCAAGTAAAAAGGATTCAAGGCATTATAATGTCTTAAAACATTTCGATATTGATATTTCATAAAGCAGTATACTCGTGAATGGTTGTTTTAATTAGAGAAACAACAGCAGTGATGAGAAATGACATCAATGATACAGGCTAGTTAGTCAACTTTCAATGGAAAGTAAATTAAGTAGTCATACATTTCCAAATGACAGTTACCAATACTTTACCAATACATGTGGTAATGTTTTATATAGTTCATTTTCATAATGTGTGTAATTAACCCAATTCTCAAAGAAACTAATTGCACAAAAATTTCAAAAAATGTTTTAATCAGATATATAGAATTTTATCTGTCCATTTTCCTTCTTTTTATCTTCAAATTTTACAAGATACCAAAACTGATATACTTAATGTGATTTGACTGTAATAGTATATTTTCTATTATATTTAAAGCTATAGCAACAGTTCTGAACTCTACCTGATTAATTATACATTACTTGTCTGTCTATTTTTAATCCTCCACACTAGTCCAGTCACAGCTGTCACCATATTTGTATTGCAACGGAAACAGACAAGAGCAAAAGTAGGATTCTAGTGAAATGTTCTTATGTAGTCTTTCTAAACTCAATTACATTCCTTTCTATTTTTTAATGTTATTGGTCTAATCCAAAGGATACAGCTGTACTCATAGTTTTTATAAGCCTTTCAAGATCCATGAGAATGATATGGTTAATGTTCCTCTCAGGCAGCTGCAAGTTAGCAGTGAGAAGATGTACAGAAGGATGGAATTCCAGAGGAGCAACTTTCTGGGGAGAAAGGTTTGGAAATAGTGGTCGTTAGTGTGGGACCTGAGATATGGACATAATATAGGTAATGAAAGTGGAGGTGGCATGAGATCAACCAGATCCATGGAGAAGAGGCCACTGCAGTAGAGACAGAAAAAGTAAAAAAGAGGATACAGAAGGACTGTTGGTCAAACATTGAAGTGTGTTGGTGAGTAACTTCATGCAATCAGCTGAGCTGCTTTTCTTTAGATGTAGTTTAACACATCTGTGAATATGTAGCAGCATAACCTAGAGGTGGGAGAAGTACTTTGTGAATTTTATCTGGAATTTGTAGCAAGTAGTAGCATTTTCTGACCCTGAAGAGGAAAGCAAGTTTTGGTGATACAGTTGTGACCAACTATGTCGAGGGCATACATTTGCTTGGAGAGATCTTTAGAGATTGTGAGGCCAAGCATTTATGTGCTCATGAGAGTTCTAGTTGTGTACTGTATATGTTTAGTGGGTGAGATGGGGTACAATAATGTTTTCTCACTGTATAAAGTGTGTTTTAATGTTGTTGAAGGAGGTAAGATTGGTATGACCACATTGTATGATGTTTCTGAGTTCACTCTTTAAGTAGTCAATGCAGATTTGATTTGCAGTGACTAAGCTACATGTGGATGATTTTTAGGTGCATAAGGTTAAGGAGGAATGCAGAATGGTACCATCTACATAGAAGTAGACACTGTTGGAAGTGAAAGCAAATATATCACTGTCATATAGGAGAATAAAACCAAACCTTGGAGCAAAGCTAAAAGAATACAAGATGTCCAAGAGATCTTCATCAGCACCTGCTGCAATGATGCAATCTGACAGAAAGCCTGTTATCCAAGAGACAAACGATAAAAGAAAGCCATAGAGAGACAGTTTTACCAAGAGATTTGCATGCCAATCATAGCTGAAAGCCTAAGCTTGTATCAAACGCTCTCAGAACATCTTAACTTTTTACATATTAATCATCAAATGCATAAACTAAGACCTAAGGATTAACTTGAAATAACTGAAGAGAAAAAAAAGCCACCAGGAACTATCAAAATTTAATCATGAAAATAATCCAATAATCACAAAACAAATAGTATTTTAATAGGTCTAGATGTCTTTTAAAAAATACTGTAATGATTATAAAACAGTTACTTCTGTTAACTAATCAAGCATATTATACATAAGGATAACACACAAGTTAAAAGATTAACATAAAGCCATTTAATAATCTCAGACTTGAAAAATAGACAAAAGTCACAACATTAAGCATGGCAATTACGCGCAAGCTTTCTTTGTGGTGTAGCCATTTTATGTGAACATAATCTCCATTTAGTACATTTGCACTACCTCTTCATTATAGGTAGTAGAGTAGCTTGACAAGAATAGATGAATAAACTTTGATTTTTATATAAACCTGTCATAAATGTAAACCATGTGATTTATTAGACACGTGAACCTTCTTGAAAATGAAAATAATCATAGAATAATATGAATGACTAAATAAGATGTCTCTTGTTTTAGCCATTATTTTGACACTACTTTCTTATGCATCAAGCTGAGATTTCATGTAAATGAGAGAAAGTTATTATTTCCGGAATCTTAAATAGTATAGGGTTTTTATTTAAATAATAAAATAATACTTTCTTGTTTTTGTCTTTGTATTAAACTGCCTTTAAAAAAAAGACAAAAAACCCCCAGAAATTGAACCCTTTTCTACTAATCTGATTTAAAGAAGAAAACAATTTTTTGAATGGCTGTGTGTGGTTAAGAAATTTGCTTCAGAACCACATCGCTCTGGGTTCAATCCCACTGCATGGCACCTTAGATCAGCATCTTCTATTGTAGCCTTCGGAGGCGCAATGGCCCAGTGGTTAGGGCAGCGGACTCGCATTCATAGGACCACGGTTTTGATTCCCAGACCAGGCGTTGTGAGTGTTTATTGAGCGAAAACACCTAAAGCTCCACGAGGCTCCGGCAGGGGATGATGGCAAACCCTGCTGTACTCTTTCACCACAACTTTCTCTCACTCTTACTTCCTGTTTCTGTTGTGCTTGTAATTCAAAGGGTCAGCCACTTGCATGTTAATTTCACGAGCAGGCTGTTTTGTTGATCGGATCAACTGGAACCCTCGACGTTGTAAGCGATGGAGTGCCAACAATTGTAGACTTCAGTTGACTAATGCTTTGTAAGTGCAATTAGAGAGACAGAAATTGTGCTGAAGCCTATATTTGTGTGTGTCTGTGTGTGTGCACGCATGCACATGTGTGCAAATGACAGTATCCATGTCAATGTTTATGTTTACCATTTTATCAATGTAAACTGATGTGTTGAATTATGGCCCTTTATATCTAAAATGTAGCATAACTATTCAGCAAACAGAAATCGATAAAATAAGTATCAAACTGGAGTAATTACTAGAGCCAAAATGATCAACAAAACACTTGAAGGGGATCACTCCAAGATAACCACTGTTCAATGACAGAAACCAGTAAATGAACATATGAACAAACTGAAAATGATATCATGTTCATGCCTTTCTTTAGCACAATGATAGTACAAGAAGAATGAATTTGCCACAAATGAGAATTGAAACTGGGATATGCAAATATAGATTGCTATAAGTTAACTCTACTGAGTTAACTTCCTACAATACAATTAACCCATAAAAAATATTGATTACACACACACACAGCAAACAGAGCCTCAAATATTATTGTAACATGTACAATAAAACTATTTCTAGATAGCCAATAAAAACATTTATAGTAACCCCCTATACATACTTTCATAATTTACAATCAACATTCATGTTCAACATATATTAAAATAACTTGTGAATTTCTTTAGAATTATGATAATTTGATTTGTTTTGATCATGTGAGGCCACAAGTTTCTAGAAAGGGGTATCTAATCAAATGAAATACTATAGCACTATATGACAGGTATTTGTTTTATTAACCTAAGAGCAATGAAAGGCAAAGTAAACACCAGTTGTGTTTAAACTTAGAATACCTATTTTGTCTGACTAAAAACAGTATATATATATATATATATATATATATATATATATGTATATATATATATATATATATATATATATATATATATATATATATATATATATATATATATATATACATGACAGCATGGAAGGTGGATATTAAATGACATTTCCATTTTGTCTGCTAGGACCATGAGGCAGTCTGAATTACAGGAAATTGTACATCTCACTCCTTAATGTAAAGTTACTCCACATAAATTATACTTTATTTTAAAATATATTTACAATGAGTTCTAATAACTGGTGATTAGTATCACTATACCTACGTGAAATCATAATATATATCTATCTCTCATCAGATGGAGTACTTTTTTGTTGATTTTACCATCATGGAACATCATATACACACACATATATATATATATGTATAAAATAAGCAGAAAATGGAAAAAACTTTTGATCAACAAACAAACTGACTACCACAAGTTATTATTTTTAAATAGAAAACTTTAACATTGCTAACAGCTGTTTCTGATACCTATGTCAGTTGGTGCTGCCAAAGAAAATTATGAGAATAGAATTCATCATCTTTTATAGCACATCCGATCTAGTATATGGAGCTTCATCAGAGTGACAACAAATACATAAAATAAAAGAAGAAAAGAGAGAAGAGGAAAGAACAGGGCCTTGAGATGAGGAAAGAAGGCTTAATAAATTAGAATCATACCATTTTGCAGTGTAAAGCTTGAAGTCAATGAGCAAATAGATAAACTAGATAAATAACTGGTGGGTTAATCTTTCTTTAGGGGTACCAGGGTGTATAAATAATAAGAAAATAAAACTAGTACTTAAGTATAACTGGATTCGCCAATAAGTCTAGAAAAAGAATAGTACTTATGATTTCATAAATAGTGCTAATTAATATTTATCCAAAAACATACCCATAAAGTTGTTACAATAGTGTACTTACTGATATACTCTAAGGACCAACCACCTGTTGTCCATGATGGAATTGACCAAAGTCCAATATACCCATGAAGTAAAAACTTGTTGATCAAAAGTTTTCTCCATTTTTCTGCTTATTTTAAATTTGATTCCTGATAAACTCTTGTTTATTTTGTTATTACCTGTATCCTATGAGCATATCATGCTTGCATATCCATGACCAGGATTAGCAGAGCTAATTTATACTGGTAGTAATAACATATATTCTTATCCCTTAGATGGTTATTCCAACCGCTAGTGATTGAGCATTTCTCAGACAAGAGTTCCCTTTAGAAAGTACTGAGAGAGGTTTTGTGAAACAGAATGTGAAAAGGCTAGCTCTTTGAAATACTGGTACAATCAATATTTGCCAACTGAGTAGACTAGAGCAATATGAAATAAAGAGTCTTGCTCAAGGACACAATGTGCTACCAAGTATCAAACTCACAACCTTACGATCATGAGCCAAATACTAAGCCATGCACCTTCACACACACACAAAAAGTTTCTACTTAGCCACAAAATTCTACCGAGAAAGCATTGGTCAACCTGGGGCTACACTAAAAGATATGTGGCCTAGGTTTCTTGCAGTAACATTGGAGTCAGCACCACATGGTTGTGCAGTGAGCTTCTTAATTATACAGCGATACCAATACTTATACAAAATTTTTAAAATAAGCCTTTAGGCATGAATTTAAACCCCAACCTCAAAAAAAAAAAACAAAGAAGTAAAAAAAAACACCTCCAAAGTATTCCTTGTTAGAGAAGGCAAAAAGAAAGACTTAGAGAGGTAGAAATACTATGACTGCAAATTCACTAAAACAATAGAGCAGGAACAGAGTAAGAATTAAAGGAAAAAGAAGGGATACAAGAGAAAAAGAAAACCTGACCCTTTTTTAATTTTTATTTCTTCCTGAAAAATAAACGTACCATATACATAGTGGAATAATTTACAGTTTGTATTGGATTTTCTTGTCAAATGGGGAATTTTCTTTTCTATTACTGCTGATGAGAAAAATTTAAGGGGAGGGAAAAAAATACTAAAGAAAATATTTCTGTTTCCACAAGAGCAGCGAGTGAAGGAGAGTGGATTTGACAACACAAAGAAAACAAATTGTTTTAGTACACAAGATTTACTATTCTTAATTTTAACAACTTCTCCCCAATGTGCTTTCCCTCAAAAAGAATGGAGTTCCAAAATTCATGTTATTTATTTAGTAAGAAAGAAGTGTGGGGGGGGGGGTTTCAAATTTGTATGGCATGTTTTACATAGCACTCTTATTTTATTACAGACATATTTAACACACATATGTTATATAAAATGAGATGTATTCAACATACGTCTATATACTTATAAAAAGAAGTGAGTTTGTATGTTGACTAACGACAACACAAAATAAAATTGGTAATAATTAAGGTTTTTCATGTTTTCAACTAATCTTACCTCCAATATGCTTGCTATGGACATTTTTTTCCAAAACAGGGAAGAGGGCAATAAATTACCTTTACAATTTGAAGTTCATAAACGTGGAAGTTGTAAAGATAATTTATGGACACCCTTGTGTCTCGTTTACTATAAAAGAAAAGCCATATTCAATATATAATATGTTTATATAACTTTCAAGTAAACCAAACTTCTCTGCTTAACTCTGATGAATAATAGTGACTGTCACCAGATTTTACGCACTTTGTAGGAACCAATGAGGGAGCTTGAACCAATGAAGGAATCTCTATGTGACTGTTTGACCTGGTAGAAATAACAGTTAAATTTGCTCAAATCACACTCTTCATATTAGAAAAGGACATTGGATAATGAGGTTCAAGGTTCTCTGCTTATAAGAAAATGACAGGATGGTCATGGCTGGGACGCTCTCTGATCACATCAGTTAAGTAAAGACTGACTGTCTTGGAGTTAAACAATAATGATACTTTGAGTAACAAGCTGATGAAGGAGATGTGAACATACACAACCAGCCAAATCACCCTACCATCTTAACAAAAATTAACATATTGGACAATGTAGTCACTGATTTTAATGACCAGGATTGACGGGGGGCGGGGGCTAAACAACAACATAGTAGCTTACAACAGTTGAACCCAGTGAATAACGTATTGGCCTACCAACAAATGATTAATATTCAAATTCTCTGCAAGCATTTCTTTATGTCTCCAAGCAGAAAAACCATAGTTTACATGGCATATACTAAGTTGATTAGGAATAGATAAATGTTATCTGTGATAGGTTAGCACTTTAACTTGAGAGAGATCTGTTTCTCATTCATTCATCTACCACTACACAATGTACTGATCCAACGGATATTTGAGATTTGTGAAATGCGTGGGACAAAATAATGAATTTGTCAAATAGAAACAGCACAAAAGCCAAAATAGTGTGTGTGTGTGTGTGTGTGTGTGTGTGTGTGTGTGTGTGTGTGTGTGTGTGTGAGTGTGTGTGTGTAGAAGTGTGCATGTGCATTGACCATTATAATGATAAAAGCTATATGCAATTATTATAAAAGAAAATATGAAAAAGAAATAGTATTGAAATGAATAAACAATGTATGTATAAATAGTATATCAGCTGTAGATGATTTCAGTGTATGTGTATATGTGGAGAAGGTTACCTAAGTGTTAAATTTATAGTCTTTGTACCAGATATTCAACCTTGTCAGTAGTATTGAATGTTAAGTATTATGTAAACTATGTACATTTTACATTAGCTCAAACATCAAACCATGCAATCATAATTGATGTAACAATATCTATTCAAATATAATGATGTAATAATTTTCAAAAATATATTTTAACCTACATTTTTCAGATCAACTTCAGATTTTTCCACGAAAAAAATTAACACTACCTATTTAGCAGAAAACTCACTAAATAATGACATTGAGAATGTATGTTGTGACTTTTATTACCTTTCAGTCAGAAGGGAAGGAAGTATCTATGATATTTTTTAGTGCCTCCAAGACTTGTGGGAGAAACAAGGAAAATATCCTCAACCCAGTTACCTGGTGCAAATGCTTACAACAGAATGGATTCTATTATAAGTACCTTAGATGCTTGGGGGTGGAGCGGTAGTGTTAAAATGAGGGAGTGATTTAAGTGTACCACTCATGTAAGCCATGGCAGGATTTTAACTTAGAACACAATGAGCTGAAACAAATACCACACGGTATCATCATCATCATCATCATCATCATCGTTTAACGTCCGCTTTCCATGCTAGCATGGGTTGGACGATTTGACTGAGGACTGGTGAAACCAGATGGCTACAATCTGATTTGGCAGAGTTTCTACAGCTGGATGCCCTTCCTAACTAACACCAACCACTCAATTCTTACAATCCCATTAATCTACCACCTTAAATTGATTCTTTTTTTTTTTATCAACTTGAAGGCAAAGATGACCTTGGCAGGATTCAATCTCAGATCACAGAGTCAAAATAAATATTGTAATGCATATATTCTAAAGCTCCAGTGACAGATTTCAAAGAATTCACAGTAACTGCAGAGTAATGAGCTAAGTGGGGTCTATTTCGAATAAAATGTTAACTCAAAAGAAGGCCGAGTGCGCTCCAGAGAATGAAAATAACGAATGATAATGAAAACCATTGGGTAATGTGTATAGGGAAGAAAATTGCACTATTTTAGATATGTGTGATTCGAAAGAAAGTGATACAAACTGCCATTAAAAATTAAGACTATTGGACTTTACCACTGAAGTGACAGAAAATGGAAATATATGTAAAAGATACTGTATAATAAACTTGAACAAATCTATCTATTCCAACTTAAGATAATGAATTTGAAAGCAATACATATGATGATAATATAAAGTAACAAATACTAAAACCAAATTTTCCTGCTTCTGGAATGTTAAGCCAAAGAAATTGAATATGAAAAAACTTATATTTTAAGTGATCTAATCATCTGTAATTCTGAACACAATTTGAACCCACCACCTCCTGTCTCTTTCCTACAAAGGTGAAAGTAGTTTTCTAACTTTCTTTAATGTTCATTTTTCATACTGCCACAAGTGAGATAAGGTGATAATCCCAAACATCTGCATAAATATTTTGTATGCAGAAAAATGCATTAGTGAGTGAGCATGTGGTAATCACACATTCACATATGCACTTGTTGATACTGTAAATATGTGCTAGAAACCCATATATATATATATATATATATATATATATATATATATATATATATATATATATATATATACATATACATACATACATACATACATCTGCTTCTTCCATTTCTTAAGATTAAGTAATTGTCCTTCAAACTCATGTCTTTCTTTTATGTACTGCACAATTAATGAAATTAAAGCGGTTATTAAAAAAAATTACTACTCCTCCTCCTACTACTACTACTACTGTATTTAATTGGTACTATAATTCATCTGCATTTCAGTAATTGTTAATGCAGGTTTACATGCTGGCATGAGTTGTAAATACATGTGTCAATGTGCATGTCTATGCAGGTGTATAATTAGGTATACGAATATGTGTAAACATGTATGAACGAACACACACATCACCATCATTACACATGTGTTAACACACAAGCATATATATACATGTAAGTGGAAATTATTAGGAAATAATCAATGCAAATGAAGAGAGATTACATATGATGGAGTCCAACACTGACATAGCCCACACAAACATGAATGTAGAATGTAGCATGAAGCAACCAACATATATATTTTCTCATGGGACAACAAATGCTTAGTCTATGATTGGACTTGTGACTCCCATATTGGTCTCTATAGTCATATGTGAATGGATCTACAGAAATAAAATCTGAAAAACAATCATACTTAACCAGTGTGCTCATGTCAACTTAAATGGGATGCTTTTTGTAATGGGTTTGAACTTGAATAAAACTAGCAATTAAAAATGAGGGTTAAAAAAAGCAACAAATAAAAAAAAACTGATAACATGAATACTATTTTGTTATAAAGCTAATGTTTACCTATTAAAAGAAATAAACAAGAAAGATTTAGAACCTCTCACCTGATTCGAGTTTTAACAAACTATTGAGATAATCCTATGAGGATTAGACACAAGTGAAGGAAGTAATACTTTAACAATCTCTTACTTGAGAAAAAAAAAAGTTTATTTCTTCCTCGGATAAAGACCCCCCCCCCCCCCCCCCGTCACCTTGGAACACTGAAAGCCAGGCAGATCTTCACTACTTTCCACAGGAAGACAAATTAACTAACATTGTTTTATTGTTCTTCTCTCCTATCCCCTCCTAACAATAATATGTGTACATTTTGTCCATCTTACTCATTCCTTAGGCATACACCAAAAAGAATTCAGAAAATATCACCTCTCTCTCCCTTACTCCATTGGGTGGTCAAGGAGAAAGTTAATAATAATAATAATAATAATAATAATAAACAAAATAAATACCAAGAACATCCCACCTCTCAAGAAGAAAAGAAACAAAAACATAAGAAGAGTTCATGGATGATTAGGGAGTGGGGTACCTAAGGACAGGTAGGAAGCCAAACAGTAAATAACAGCCAAAGTAAAGGAGTTGGTACTAAAAGGTACAGAACAAACAAAAGATGGCAGAGAGAGAGATGGGGGAGAGAGGGGAGGCAGAGAGAGAGAGAGAGAGAGAGAGAGAGAGAGAGAGAGAGAGAGAGAGAAAGAGAGAGTGAGAAAAGCCTTAATAACCAGAGGAGCCAATAGTCTCAGCAGGAGTTTTGTACTATAATAACTTTGGAAGACCCTGAGATAAAATTGTCATAGGTAAAACTTAGTACAGGAACGCTTTTACCTGGAATGATTTGATTATAGGTCTACATGCAATGCTCATCCACCTAAAGCTAAACAGCAACAACAACCTGTGTTTTTATTAATGAAAGCAAGCAACAAGGAAACAGAAACTATATGAATGGAATTCTAAAATTTACTATCTTAATTTATGTAACTAAAATTAATGTATGCAAAGAAAAATATTTGTAAATAAACTTCTAATCCCACCAAATATGAAGAAATGATTATTTCCCTTCTTGTACCAACTAGGGGACACCATGTCTTTAATAAGTGATTTATAAAATCAGTGTAAGGCCACAAGTTTTTTGGGAGGATGTATACTTGACTGGTGCTTATTTTAACAATTTTCATAGGATGGCTGTTAAAGACAATCCCAAGAGAATTTGAACCAAGAATATAATGGGATGTAATAAACAAAGTCTGGCATTGTTTGATTCTACCATCTACCACCTTAATAATAATGCTTCTGATTTAGGCATAAGGCCAGCAAATTTGAGTGAAGTCAATTAGTTGATTATATCAATCTCAATACTTATTTGATTTCTTTATTTTATCGATTGCAGAGAGATGAAAGGTAAAATTTGCCTCAGCTGGATTTGATCTCAAGATGTAAAGAATCAGAATAAATGCTGCAAGATATTTTTGTCCGACCCTCTAACAACTCAGCCAAGTGATTTCTATAATAAGAACTGAGTTGTTGAGTTAATTCACACTAGTAATTTACTTTACTTATCTTGCTGATCCCAGAAGTATGGAAAACAAAGCTGACTCTGAAAGGATTTGAATTCTGAACATAGATATAACAAATTCCTGCAATACATTTTGTTCCCTGCTCTACTGATACTGCAATCCACCTACCTCTAATAATAATCCTTTCTACTAAAAGCACGAGGCCTGAAATTTGGGGGCAGGAGACTTGTCGATTACATTGACACCCCCCACCGCCACCTCCAGTGTTTCACTGGTACTTAATTTATTGACCCTGAAAGGATGAAAGGCAAAGTCAACCTCGGCGTAATTTGAACTCAGAACATAGCGACAAGTAAAATACTGTTACGTATTTCGTCCTGTGTGCTAACAATTCTGCCAGCTCAATAATAGCAACAACAAATTATAGGTTAGGCCAAAAAACATTTGGTTTTACAGATGAGATGATGCAGGTTTTTAGCACACAATGATGTTATGCTGTAGATCCACCCAATCCATACTGGCACTGAAGAAGAGATTTTAAAATAATGGATACTGTATACAGGGAATAAATATTATACATAAAGAATAGAGATTCAAATCAATCATATCAATTACCATAATAACTATGACAAGCAAAAGGATTCTCATTTTAGCATTCAAAGTTCTATTTCAGTATTCCTTCAAATGATTCACCCCAAACTTCTAAAACTCACTGCTATTGTCTTTTTCTGTTTTTCTTTACTTTCTTTTTTTTCTCTCCTATAATCAAGCATTCAAAGAAATTCATAAATTTTGTAGACTACTTTATGAATTTGTTCATAAGTCAAAGTGCAAAGGAAAGGTCAATTGTCTGAGTGATGTGTCTGCCATTGTGTCACTCACAGTCTGCAACAACAACAATAATAATGAGTGGTGGTAGTGGTAGCTGTGGTTATGATCATGTTGATGGTGGTAGTGGTGGTGATGATAATGATGATGGTTTCTTTTATTCACCAGCAGAACTCAAGACACTGGAGATAGTACAAAGGTAAAATACAAAGGCAAACAAGAAACAGTGGAGGAGGTGGGATTACATTGAGTAAAAGGGCAAGGTCATCAAAACAATAAAGAACATAGATAATAAAGAAATAGCCACAACAGTATAAGAACAAGAAAAGCCCTACAAAATAGGTGGGCCAACTACAAAAATAATTACTTAGGGCACCTCACACACCTCCAGATTATCCTGACACACCAAAGGCAAATAAATGTCTTCTACCAGTTCTTATCACCAACATATAGCTACATATTTAACGTAACACCATTTAGCCACAATATCTTCTTTTTATTGCCACATGAGAAATCACTAGCATTTCTGACATAAGCTAAGATTGAAGGATTAGAGTTTTCTCCTTTACAGTAGAGAGTTCTTCACTTTCTACAAAATGAATGTGAAAAAGGTTAGTATATGTGTGTGACATCATGCATTTTAGAACAAGCTGATTGTTGTTGCAGTTTTGTGTTGTACTCTATCTTACAGGAAGTTAAGAATAAATGTGTATACTTTACTGTTTAAGGTTTGTTTTCAACAACTGATTAGTGAACAAAGGAACAAAAATAACAGAATAAAATCTTCTTTAAGCAAACAGATATTTCCTTGCAAAGTTTGTAAATTTGATTAAGTTTGTAAGTTGTGGTGTGATGTGAGTGTTAATGTTTTAAGCAGAGCTCTTCTTCAAAGAAAATAAATATGAAGAACTTTAACTGAAATAACACAAATTTCCCCTTAGCATAAAAACCTATTGAAATTTGTGAACTTTACAAAGTGATTTTTGCTAACATTATTTACTACTAATTTTGGGACTTATTTAATTCCTCATAAGAGGAGAGGATAAAGTAAATTAACTCCGAAGACCCAATGGCTATATTGACCAACCTAAAGCAGATGAAAGGCAACAAGCCAATGAGAGATCATTTATGTGATTGCTCAACATGCTAGAAATAACTCCACTAAATTACACACTACCATCTTGCAAAGGAAAGGATATTGGATAATGTAGTCCTAGATATTCAATCATTGCAAAAAAACGTGGGATGGTTATGGCTGCAATGCCTTTGATCATGGGTTTCATTTACCAAGGCTGACCTTAGACAAAACAACAACAGGATAAAAGCAAGCCACTCAAGCAGAAGTTGAACTTAGAATAGTGAGCTTCTGAAGCTGAAATAACAAATCATCTTAGCTGACACTTCGTTATTTCCTTCATATCTACTGAGAATTATGAATAATTTCTATCTAATAAGCTGTATTAACATGTTAGATGTAACAATGATTAAGATATTTACCTCATTTTGTAAAGATATCCCATCAGCTGGGAAAACTGAGAGTATTCAAGAAAAAAGTTATTATGACAAGGAAGAATAATAATTATAGGTTTACTGACATATGATTAGGTAAATTCATTCTGATTCAGTAAAGTGTTATCAAACTATTTCCCTATGAAAATAATACTAAAAGAATATGACTCAATGACAAGAAGTATTTAAGGAAATATTTTAACAAATAAGAACAAAAATTAACAAAGATGATAGAATTTTTAGTCCAATGATGCAGAAGAAGATGTCTAGAAAATAAAACAAATATAATTTATAGATGAAAATGTTCCAGTGATTGTGGTGAAAACCTGCTTTTGATTGTTTGGAAGCTTAGGATTAAAATTCTATGGCTTTCATATAAATTCCAGCATTTAAGCTAAAAATTCAGATTTATATTTAAACAAATATAATCTGTGACATGACAAAAAAACTTCCAGCAATTCGCAAAATGATAAACAAAAAAAAACTTGAACCAGTGATAAAATCTATGTAATCAGGCAACATGCTGAAAATTGCAGTCAAATCTCTCTCAAATTATAATACCATATTACTGGTCAAATAATTTAGAACCTCACTTCACAAAGTTCCAAGCTGGTATCTTGGATAGGTGTCTTTTGCCATAGTCTAAGGTTAACTCAAGCCTTGTTAGTGAAACTGAGTAGACAGAAACTGTGAAAGCTTGTCTGATAGAATGTACCTGCTTTATTTTCTTTTTCGTATTTCTTGCCCCCACCCCTTCACTCTGTATCATGCTGATTCTACTTGAAAATTATGTTAGGAGTACATTGATGTTTCTGTGGAATGTTCCACCACTTTACAAATTTAATTTAATTATGGAGGGAATCTGTTTAAGAGGTAACCCATGAAGACATGGGATGAAGTGGTGAAATATGATCTTCGATTGTTGAGTCTTATGGAGGCAATGACAAGTGACTGAGACTTCTGGTGATTTTCTGTGCTTGAGAAGACTCATCAAGCTAAATGAAATGGTGGTTGTGGCCAGTGTTAGTGACACATAACAGACACCCAGTACACTCTGTAGAATGGTTGGCATCAGGAAGGGCATCCAGCTGTAAGAACCAAGTCAAAGTAGACTGGAGCCTGGTGCAACTCTCCAGTTTACCAGCTCTAGTCAAACTGTCTAACCCATGCCAGCATGGAAAATGGGTGTTAAATGATGATAATGATGATGTAGTTTAGTCGATCAAACTGAGTACTCCTCACCAAACAGGATAAAGATTCGTTTTATTTATATACACATTAGAACGACGTTATAAATGGAACACTTTTAATCATAGGTCAGCTTAATCAGGATTAGGACTAAACAAAAGAAAAAAAAAACCCTAACCACTTTGAAAAAGATTCAGCATTTAGAACCATAATAATCATTGGAAGAGTGAAGGCGCATGGCTTAGTGGTTAGGGCATTTGGCTCACGATTGTAAGGTCGTGAGTTCAATTCCCGGCAACGCATTGTGTCCATTGCTCCAGTTCACTCAGCTGGCAAAAATGAGTAGTACCTGTATTTCAAAGGGCCGGTCTTATCATACTCTGTGTCACGCTGAATCTCCCTGAGAACTACATTAGGGGTACACATGCCTGTGGATTGCTCAGTCACTTGCACATTAATTTCAAGAGCAAGCTGTTCCGTTGATCGTATCAGCTGGGACCCTCATCGTCATAACCGACGGAGTGCTCTAATCTTTGTAAGAGATCTATTCAAGCCACATCCAACAAATTATAATTATCATTCTAAATAGGAAAAAATTTAAGGCTATTTCTATCTTTCTTCAGAATTATTATTCTTAGTCAACAAACACTGAATCGGTTACTTAAATCAAGTTTGCACTGTTCCATTAGGCATAAGTAGGCATTTGGCGGGGGGTGGGGGAGAGAAATGGTATGAACATATGGCAAGAAGGACTTGTTACAAGAATAATTCTATTTTTTCTGTTATTTGGTCTGTACTTTTCTTTTTATTTTGATAACAATTATTCAAGTATTTATAAAATGTATATAATTTGTTAAATTTTTACTTTGTGATAATAATGTATAATTATTTTCATAATTATAATACTTAAGTTAGATTTTTTAATTTTTTAATAAAAATGTCACCCTGTCATCACACAAAAAATGATATATAAGATATACTGTGATCAGCATATTAATGCACATTATCAATTGATGATTAACCCTTATAATGGAGTTGATGTAAATCTATTTGTAAATGTAACCGAATCACTGCCAACCCTTTCTCTCACTAGCTTATCACACTTTTCTAAGAAATTTATACCTTATATCAATTCCTTACACTTCTCTGAAGTATGAAAATGGAACTAACTTATCCTTCACACCGCCTTTTAGATTAACCATCTCTCAGAAATAATGAAATAGAAATTATATATATATATGTGAGAGAGGGAGTAGAGAGGAGAGAGAGACAGACAAACAGACAGATAGACTACATTATCTAAAATGTATCTTTCATTCTTTAGCCCCAGGTCCTGACCTAGCAGATCTATGATGAAATGTATTCCACCAGAGTTTATCCTATCATTTATTTAGACATAACATAACCAGGACTACATTGTCTAATGTGTCTTTCCTTTCTTAGCCACAGGGCAGTTCTTATCTAGGAGGTCTATGATCAAATGTGTTCCAGCTGTGACCATCCCATCTTTTATTCAGACATAGTGTATCTATGACTACATTATCTAATGTGTCTTTCCTTGTTTAGCCCCAGGTCACTCTTGATCCAGCAGATCTATGATCAAATGAGTTCATCCCACCTTATATGGTAAGTTTTCAAGAAACTGTTCAAAATATGAGTTGCCGTTTAGTAATAGGTCTAATCAAGCAGAACTATGAATGAAGGTTTTTCCATCATATTCTTTTCTTTTCTTTTATTTGTTTTAGTCATTTGACTGCGGCCATGCTGGAGCACCGCCTTTAGTCGAGCAAATTGACCCCAGGACTTATTCTTTGTAAGCCTAGTACTTATTCTATCGGTCTCTTTTGCTGAACTGCCAAGTTACAGGGATGTAAACACACCAGCATCGGTTGTCAAGCGATGTTGGGGGGACAAACACACATATATATATATATATATATATACATATACATATATACGATGGTCTTCTTTCAGTTTCCGTCTACCAAATCCACTCACAAGGCTTTGGTCGGCCTGAAGCTATAGTAGAAGACACTTGCCCAAAGTGCCACGCAGTGAGACTGAATCCGGAACCATGTGGTTGGTAAGTAAACTACTTACCACACAGCCACTCAAGTCTTTTTTCCAGATATAGTGTATGTCAAGAACTATATTCTCTAGTCCTTCTTTTCTAAAATATAATTTATGGGAGCCACACAAAAACAGAAACTTGAATATAATGCTGTTAGTTCAATCTAAATATGGAATAAATGCTTTTCTTTTTCTTTGTTGTTCAGCTTCAGGCTCCAATTCAGCCTGGATCAAGCAGATCTCCCTTTCATGATTAATGTGACCCTTGACTACATTATCCAATGAGTCATTTTATATAATAAAAACGTTGGTTGTGGTCTAATGGATGATATGATTGTTATTTTTAGCAGATTGATTGGCCATGTGGATATTCCATCATTAGTTTCTAATGTGTATAAGTCATTTATTGAAATAAGGTAAGAGAAGTGATGTATCAACTACAATCAAATTGCAAAATGGCAGGATGGAGCTTGACTCCTGGTAAAATCATAGGAATACTGTCATGACAAATAGCATGACTTGGGACATTTTATACCTGGTGAAGCGCATTCCTTTCCCAGTTTGAGCATGGCCTCTATATTCCAGAAAGAAAGTGAGAAAGACTGTGATGGACTGGTAATTTATTTATCAAGACCAAAAGGATGAAAGGCAAAGTTGACCTTCATAGATTTTGAACTCATAAAGGCACTGCAGTAGTACAGAATGAATAAACATAATGCATGTAATCCAATTTTATAATGATTCTGCAAACTCACTGCTTATTGCACAATAGGAAAAAATGGGAAATGGGGAAAAATATTTTCTGCAGACAAATTCTGTACAACTACTATTAATAAATCTATTGTCTGGAGCAGGTTCATATCAATATACAGAGCGACTTACTCTGTTTGTATAATTCTAAAGTCAGTGTGATGTCATCTACACATGGCGCATTGTTGCATAATGAGACTTGGCAATACATTATTTAGTCAAAGCAAGGGCAGAGAAATATCAATACACCAGCAGCAATTGTATAATTTTACGTTAATTTAATTTGCCAATTTACCAAGTTACTTATTAAAACAAAAATTTATGTTAAACTGAATTACTTATGATGAGCTATAAATCTTTGATACTGTTACAACCAAGAAAATTTGAAAGTTGGCTTACAATTAGAAGCTGGAGATTATGAATAGGCTATGAATATATAAATTTGTGCAGAGTATAAGATGAGAATAATAAAACTGTGCAACTGAACTGGTTATATATATAAATATATATAAACTCTGCCAAATCAGATTGGAGCCTGGTGTAGCCATCTGGTTTCACCAGTCCTCAGTCAAATTGTCCAACCCATGCTAGCATGGAAAGCGGACGTTAAACGACGATGATGATAATGAACAGATTTAGGGGATGGAGCAGGTAAAATCCTTGCTACATATGTTTCTTAGCTAGCAGAACCCCAGAAGTAGTAATTACTCAACAAAGGGTACTCCACTAGCAATTCAGCAAGCTGAAGAAACCTTAGTTTATTGAAGGCTACCTTGTTGTCAAGGGATCCCAAGTTAACTCGCAAGAGACCTGATGCATATACAATCAGCAGTTTTACATGATGCTTATGTAGAGTTTAGTACATATTTTGATATATGAAATGGTCTGAAAGTGTGTGTGTGTGTGTGTGTGTGTGTGTGTGTGTGTGTGTGTGTGTGTGCATGCACATGCAAGCACACACACTCAATTAGAAATAGATACATAAAGATCATTTTAGATCTCTCAGGAAATTACACTGACACTGTTGTTAGTCAGATTGAACCAGCCAATGATCAAAGGGTCTTCAGTCATGAACAACCCATCTTTTTATGTTTTTATATGCCAGGGACCACAACAATGGCCAATGTTTCCTTTCTTTTTCAAGATGGTAGGGTGAGATTTGATAGAGACTTGCTTCCAGCAAATCATGCAACCATATACAAGCTCCCTCTTTAGGTCACAAACCAGCACAGGTTGAAAAGGAACAGTAGTTCGACAGTGGTTAGAGTTCATTCCTAATTATTTGCTCCATTTTTATTAGAAAACTATCATTACAAAGAATTACTAATTACTGATGTAAGGCTGGTGCTGTAGCATTGCATTAATTAAATGATACAAGTTAATATTTGTTGCTAATTAATGAAAAATAAACCTTAGGCCAATTGATGATAAATCAACATTTAGGAATGTAAAACAATAAGTTAGCAACACTGGACAAAATATCTATGTTCTGTGGATGGTTTACTGGAAAATAAATGAAGCTCCATAAATTTTAGCAATGAGATTAGTAATGGCTAGAATATGAAACAAAGGAAAATCAAGTGTTTCTTTATTTTGTTCAAAAGCAGACTGTGTGACATCTATATCAGAGATGATAATTAACCTTTTACCTGTCTAAGACATTTTCATAAGTTTGTCCTAAATGTTCATGTTTGTTTTCAGACTTTTAGTTGACCCTTGTTTCATATGTTCTGAGCCATATAAAGCACTCCTTTCATAAGTCCCAAATAACTCTATTGGTTGAAAAATATTTGCAGTATATATATAATATATGATGCATGAGTGCCAAGGAAATGTGTGATACACAGGACAGGCAAAGGTTTAAGAAGAGTTTCCAGATCTAAGAACTCTATAATATAAGTACAATCAATGGGTGAACAAATAGTGATATGGAAACTATCTCAAAATTGAAAAACAATGGATCATTCTGAAGAATTTTTCTGGATTTAGCAGATATACTCTGCACTCTAAACAATGTTATTACAGCTGAAAGTAAAGGTAATGACAGCACAATAACTAGAGTCTGAGATAAGAGAGAGAGATATTTCTACTACTACTACTACTACTACTACTACTACTACCACCACCACCACTACTACTACTACTAGTTGCTTCTTGTACTTTACAAACTCATATTCATCCAATGGTGATTCATGAAGCCCATGTCTGAGTACACAATACCCCCATATAATAGGAAGCCATGCAGAAGATTTGAGAATCACAACTGCTCCTACCTATGTTACACCTTCCATATATCCTTGCGAGTAAGGAAACTATGGAAGTGTTGGTATTTCATTGTCATAGACAATAATTGATTTTGTATTTTCCACACAAGTATTTATTTTCAGTTAGTTTTTTTTCTTTTTTTAATGCTTAAAATATGTTAATTAATACTAACTGAAGTAAGTTTAAATGATACAAATAGTGTAAATGGTGGAATAAATTTTATACCAGGAGGAAGACAAAATCTAATGTTTCTCTCTCCCCCAACTTCTCCATGTAGCAAAGTGTTTGACCAGAAAAGTTAAACTTCTCTTCATTTTCACAACGTAAGATTTATTCCAATGTTTGAATTCATTTGTGTTACTTTTTTCTGATACAACATAAGTTTCCTCAATTCAATTGTTTACTAAGGGTTAACTCAAGTCAATAGGTTTTATTATTTAGGTGTGCAACAGAAAAAGCAATATTAATCTGGACATTTAAGAGATTAATGGATGGAATATGTTAGATGAATAAGAAAGGCTTGAAATGCTCATAGTGTATAAATGGAATAAAGGTAGGCCAAGAAATGACTGAATAAAATAGTTAGACCTGGCTTTCATAGAGTTAAGCATCACATATCCACTGTCTAAAAATAGAAACAGGAGAAAGGAAAGTTTGTGTCTAGCCAAGCATTAGCAACATTTTTTCAGGTCAACATTATTAATTACTTCTACACCTATAAACAAAGCACCCAAGACAACAACAAAACAATGACAAAAATTCCTTAACACTTCCACCGCAATATCATCACTCCTTCACTGCTTTTCTCTTACTGCTTAAATCTCATGTGTTTCATCAAATCATTATGATCTGTTCTAAGACAATACTGAATATTAAATAAAATAAAAGAAAAAAAGAAAGAAAAAGGATACATTAGGCAATGTACTTAAAAAGATAGAATGGGCATGGCTAGAATACCTTTGATTATAAATCTGTTTGACTGGGGCTGACCTAGGGCTAAACAATAACATAGCATGATCTGAATTATCAATTCAAAATAGCAATCACCAAAATCTTAGAATAACATTTCTAGGCAAAGAGAGAAAAATCTCCATACAAATTGGAAGTGTTATCACATACATGTTTTGTTTTGGTGTAAAAGATGGGTTAGAACAAATATTCTTCTCAATGCACTGATCTGCTTTCCAACTTACACATCATACATTTAATTTTCATGTTTTACTTTCATGCAGTATCATACTTCATGCATAAACATCATACAGACTACTCTCCATTGAAAAAAAATTAAAAAAGGAATCTCCTTTTTTTCAGAAAAGATAATAACTCCTTGAACCCCACCCCACCCACCTGAGTAGGTACTAGAAACTGTCCATTACCTCTACGGGGGGGGGGGGTACAATTTCTGTGTATTCTACTACATATGGACTCATCTGTCACCCTATCTGTGATTTCACTGAATCTTTTGTTCAACTATAGTTTATGTTACGTAAACTTTAGAATTCTTACTTATTCCTTTTCTATATATTAACTATGATACTTCTTATATGGCAATACAGTTTTGTATTCTTATTAAATTGAAGTTTTGTTTTTATTAGACTTTCATGTTTGGAATTTATTCTCAAATTCTTCAACAGATTCACCTATGAGAACTAGGTCATTTCCATAGAGAAGTTCCCATGGACAGCCTGTCTTACTTCCTCTGTTATGACCTGTGTTGACCTCTTAGGTGACCAAAACTTGAACATCAAATAACTTGCCATAGCTGTTTGGATTTTCTGTGATGCCAGAAAGGAGCTATAAATAATACAAATAGTACATAGGACTTCTTTCTCTTCATTTAGAAGGACAAGGAATTACAACCTATATGACTTGTTTAAATTTTAAATAGAAAATAATAAAAGAGAGAAAGAAGTGGGTGTAAATACAGGTTCATTTATTAAATCACCCTCACCAACCACACACACATGTGCACGAATGAGTGACTGTGTGTATGTGTGTGTGTGCTTGCACACATGCACATGCGCATCAAAGAGATCTATAAATACACCAATATAAAGCAAAAGCTGTTAAACTTCTGTCCAAGAGAGAACTCTTGATATTTCAAGGAATAACAGCTGTAATCTATTGAGTAATCTGGCATGCACTAGTTTTTTTATTTTAAGAGTAAATATTTCACTTTGTCACAAAATGATTTACTGAATGCAATGTACTGTTACCTCTTTGAAAATTCCCCAAAGAACACACATTCTTTAAAATAAAACTAAAACAAAACAAGACAGAAATGGAACATGAAACATCTCGTGGAATATGAGAGTGGATTTCACTTTACTCTGTGTGAATACTTAATTTTTCCAAAGATCATTGTGGTACCTAGTGGGGTTATTTAAAGGGGAATTTGTTTTGTCTTCTAAAATCTTTCTATCTCAATTACAACCATCATTTTCATGTGTCAGACTTTTGCAAATGACAAGGACACAATGTGTAATTCTGCTATTTAACAAGTTTCTCAACCACCTTTACATATATAGTTTATAAATGCCAATATTTTTAATTAAGAACAAAACAGCTAACAAAAGTACAAAAAACCCCTAATTGTTTTCCCTTTTTTTTTTTTTGTTGGTAAATAAAAATAGTGTATCATGGATCACATTATCTAATGTATCCTTCCCTTTTTTTAACAATAGACTGTGATTTGAGGGGAGTTTGGCTGCTATTACTAACCAGTGAAGCGAACATTTTTGTTGTTGCTACTCTAATTAATGGCTCACTAGATATATTCTCTTATTATTCATGATGTAGAACCAAGATATATTTTACTTTTTATTAGGTTAAATTAAAACAAATATTTTATCCAAAGATTGCTACATCCAGGTAAAGAATCCACAGGTCATATCTCATTAGAACCTTCCAGATTAGGAAGGGACAGTTGAACATGAATGGTACTGAAGAAGTTAAGTATTGCAATGATGAAAGAAAATATAAGGTGGCATGCTGGCACTAGTGGCATTTTATCTGTCTTCACATTCTGAGTTCAAATTCCTCCGAGGTAGACGTTGCCCTTCATCCTTTTATCCTTTTAGGGTTGATAAAATAAGTAGTAATTGAGTCCTGAGGTTGATGTAATCGACTTATCCCTTCCCCCAAAATTGCTGATCTTGTGCCAAAATTTAAAATTAATATTGATAGAAAATATGACAAAGAATATATATTCTATGAAAAATATGACTGGGAATGAAAGACAACATACAGTGCTATATGTAAATTATATATTCTTATTTCACAACAATTATTAACATTTCTGAACCATTTATTATTTTAAGCTCAGATATTAAGGTAAACTGGAAAGGACATTTCTAATTTCTTAGGTTAGGTTGGTCAGAATATAACCAAAAAAGATTAGAGAAAAGCTGAAGTAATGGGAAATAGATTAGGTTTTATTTAAATACTTGCATCTAAGTCTGTAGTGTTTAAGGTTCTTAAGCCATGCAGTGGATAACCTCACTTCTTTCTCATCCCTAAATAGTGCATGGACTTTTTTTTACCTGAAAGTATCATTACTCATCATCATTTAATGTCCGTTTTCCATGCTAGCATGGGTTAGATGGTTTAACTGGAGCTGGTAAGCCAGAGAGCTGCACCAGACACCAGTCGTTTGTTTTAGTTTGGTTCTTACAGCTGGATGCTGTAATGCCCATAAATTTGTAGCATATTTCCCAAAGGTTGGACTTCTGCCAGATGGCCAAAACTAGTAAGTATGATATTGAAGTTTTCCAACTATGAGACACTTGGGAAAGAGGATCAGCTTCTAGCACAATGATTTATGAAGGATAAAAAAAAATAAGAGACTAAAATCATAACAAGCAAAATGAAGGGAATAATATATTATTTAGGGAACAAGAGAATTTGGTTAGTACATTGAACAGTTTGTGACTAATTAGAACTTGTTAACTTTATAAACCTTACTATGAAGTGAACAGTCTTGAGTTTTGTTAGTAGAAGAAATAGTATATATGACTGTAGTTGTTTGACCTTTGGTCAAACCTGCTACAACAGCTCTATGATTAAAGGCCAACCTATTTCCTTCACTCCGTGTACTCCAGTCTATATATCCAATGTACTAAAGTTTTAAACCAATTGGGTATAGTTTGAAATATTTGTCTGCTATTTCTAGCATATTGAGCAAGTATGTAGAGGCTTCTTCACTGGCTTATGTGAGTAAACAGCTAGATGATATTGGCTGGGACAATGAAGTGATAAGTGTACTCATAGAATGAAAAGTTAAAAGTTACTTTGGATCAATATTTGTTATATGCACAATGTATGCATGCATACATACATACATACATACATACATACACATACATAATTGATTTATACACACCTGGTTATTATCCCCACTTGAACATGGATATTCTGTTAGAACAAACTATACTGCGGTAGTTGCCATGAGGGAAACTCTCATACTGGCTTTTGGTGCAAAATGTACTATTGTTTATATCACTCGCAACATAAACAGCGCATTTTGCACCAAAAGGCAATATGAGAGTTTCTCTCATGGCAACTACCACAGTATAGTTTGTTCTAACAGATTTAAGCAGGGATAAATATTACCTCTCAGTATTAATACTGCCTCCATCACTAATAAATATTCTTTTTACACTGGATTTTATGCATATATACAAAAGTAACAGTGTCATTTAAAAGTAGAATGAAATCTTTAAATGCAAATATATATATATATATATATATATATATATATATATATATATATATACATAAAATAGCAGGTAGAGGTGATTTATTAGGATTGAAAACATCTAGATTTTACCTGATAATATTCTTTACTAAGGGTGTATATATGTATATGCATATTACTTCTCTTCCCCCAACACATATATATATATATATATATATATATATATATATATATATATATATATATATATATCCATCAGTTGATATATATTTGAAAGTCAAATAAACATGTCATAGTAAAAAAAAATATTTAACGTAAGTCAGCAACATAGTTAAAATTACAAAACTACTCAAATTATATTGTGTGTGTGTGTGTGTGTGTGTGTGTGTGTGTGTGTGTGATATCTCAATCATCGTCATCAGATCATATTTTAGAATATCTATAACCATCATAGCATAAAATATCAATGAAAGTGAATGTCAAAAAAAAAAAAAGTCTTTCCAGCTGTCTATACAGAATGCAATTTCACTTTTACTGACACTTTATATCTCTTGATTATCTGATGAATTGAGTAACATGAACATGAAAAATAAAGGTAATTAGGGAAAATGCAACAAACAGAAGATAAATTTGATTTATTAGGTGTGCTAGCCTTTAGATTTAGCATGATAACATTCCTTTTCCAGACTGTATGTATATATTATTTCTCTTGTAAAAAAAAAAAAATATATCAAAAAACATCCATACACACCTGAATACATTTATTTATTTATATGAACAAACAAACGAATCATACATCCACTAAAATAGTGACATCCTTTGAGACATAAGTAAATAGGAAGCTGTAACTTGTTACTTGATAAAATGTTTCCATCTGCCAACTCATGACATCTCCCAGAAGAATTTGTTTCTTTTTTGTTCATCTAAACTTAGTATTAGATAAAAATCAGTAACAACAGAAAAGGGATTTGCTTTCCAGAATGGCTTATCTTTAGAGCCCTGTCTCGTTTCAATTATAATATAAATAATAATTTTTTGCCCCCTAAGATATACAGTTACATAACATGTACTTTTAATGTACTCTTTTACTCTAACTATTCAACATAATATTTGGACAGGACCCAAACTTCATAATAACATTATTTTAAAACCATTATAATATATAAGAGTTTAAATATGCAGAGAGAAGAGAGACTACTGTTGAAAGATTGTTGTTAAAATGCCATACTATGAATTGATAGTTCATATCCTGTTTTGATGAACGAGTCTATGACTAAAACAATTACTCAGCTCTTGCTAGCCCAGTCACCCTTGAGAATAGGTACCATGAATAGGTACAGAGTATAGCAGTAAACTATGGTAGCAATGTTTTAGTTACAGAACATTACCACTTCAATCTATAGAGTTGAGTTAAGTTCTTATTTATCTAACTAATGTGACAGAAACCTATTCTAATACATTACACACAAGAATGTTTGAAACAAGGATCACCAAGAGTTTAATCTTTACAATATTGTTTCACTGGTATATACCCGTGTTTGTGTGAAGAACAAACAAAATGAAAACTTATTGAAAGAATAATATTGGTCAGCTATAAGACTTTAAAAGTAATGAAAAAGGAAATAAAACACTGTTTGAGCTTTTCTTTCAAGTCAATTACTCATTAATGAAACAGCTTCAATTGTAAAGACTTATATGGCCAAATCATGTTCTCTATAAAAAAGACTTTTATAAAGGCACAAAAAGACAAATTTTAGAAGGAACAGTTGATTATATCAACCCCAGTCCTTGACTGGTTATATATTTGTAACCTTGGAAGGATAAAAAGCAAAGCTAATTTCAGTAGATTTTAAATTTAGAAAGTCAAAGGACTAAATTACACAAAATATTTTGTTTGATGTTGCACTGATTCTGTCTACATTGCCCTATCTTTTATGATAATGATTAAAATGTTTATGATAATAATGTCCCTACACAAATTCTCTCTCTCTCTCTCTCTCTCTCTCTCCCCTCTCTCTCTCTCTCTCACACTCACTCACTCCCTCTCTCTCACTGACATTTTACTGAGGTACACTGTCACAAAGTTTTCAGATCAGAAAAATGATAGAATGTTATATTATATTTCTGCCTTGCATTAAGGACATAAGCGGCATAAATAATGAAGCTTCAACTCAGAACTAAATTTTGTACTTGCAGACCTTTAAAACTCCCTCAGGGCTAATGCTGAGCTCTATAGACATCACCAAAACAATGGTCAATGTTGATTTCAGGTTCACAAATTTATGGAAAAATTCCAGGTTCAATTTTCAATTGTCAACAAAATAAACACCAACATAATGCTTAGCTGACCAAATTAAATATGAAATATTTAATTGGCAGTAGCATTGGTAGTAGTTTTACAATATTTATAGGACTGTAGCATTGGTAGTAGTTTTACAATATTTTGAAAAAGAAACCCTTCAGATTTATTATATAAAATAGCATACACATGCACACACATTCTTTTATCATTTTATTTCCTTCAACCATTAGGTTGTCTGTATGGCGGAACACAATTATGTTAACCCTTGTACTTGTTAAATCGGTTACTTAACAATATTTGTCATACTGCTAAATTTTGAGGCAAACACCAAAGTATTGTTTTTTAATCAGTGTCATTGTAAAGACAGACATGAAAGCAAGAACAGAAATACACACACAGACCATTATCATTTAGCATCCGTTTTCCATGCTATCATGGGTAAGATGGTTTAACTAGAGCTGGTAACCCAAGGAGCGAAGTTGCACAAGCTCCAGTCTGTTTTGACTTGGATTCTATGGCTGGATACCCTTCCTAACATCAACCACTCCACACAGTGTACTGAATGCCTTTTATGTGTCACCAACATAGGTGCCTCTTATGTGTCAATGACAGTGGCCATGACTACGATTTCACTTAGCTTGACATATCTTCTCAAGCACAGCAAATCGCCAAAGGTCTTGGTCACTTGTCACCACCTCTGTGAGATTCAACATCCAAAGATCATACTTCACCACCTCATTCCACATCTTCCTGGGCCTACCTCTTCCACAGGTAACATACACACACACACACACATATACAGGTGCGATGGTAAATTGTTGCAATTTTATATTTTTAATTTCGCGCATTGTTTTTTTTGATCTTGTCAACTACACAGTATAGTAGGGTTAGTTGGGCACCATCTATCAGAAAAACAGCACCATGATGCAATTCACTCTGCCAGAAATTTGGAAACGACATGCTGTACTGCTTGGCATTCATGCTGGAAGCTCCAATATGAATATTTCAGAGTGTTTGGGTGTCCATCTGAAGACAAGTATTGAGAATGATAAAAATCAAACATCCAGTCAACATCATGGTGTATGGAGTGATCACTAGTGATGGCAATTTCATGCCTCCATTCATCTTCCCACATGGCCTCATACTCAACAAGGAGGCCTGCATCAAGTGCCTGGAGTAGGTAGTGCTGCACAGGACCAAGAGGGTGGCTGCTGGAAGACCGTGTCTGGTAACAGGACTCTGCACCATGCCACACAAGCAAAAGAACCCAGTCATGGCTGTCAGACAATTTCTGCGACCACATCACTACTAACATCTGGCCACCTAACACCCCCAGACTGCAACCCCCTTGATTATTATGTGTGGAGCACAGTTGAACAAAAGACCAACAAGGCAAGGATTATGGCAGCATTCACCAACTTAAGCAAGGAGACTGTCCAGGAGAGTTTCAGGAGATTCTGGAGTTGTCTAGAAGCCATGGTTGAAGCCAATGGCGATTTTATTGAATAAATTTACTCTTTAGTATTTCTAGATATTGTTATGTAATTTCGGTAAATATACCTGTTAAAATGAGATGTTAGTGTTAAATTCATTTTTGTGTAATTTAGACAATGGTTTATTCACCACATTCTCTATGACAGACTTCAATTTCACTCGCAAGGTATTGGCAATCCTGAGATTATAGTAGAAGGCATTTGCCCAAGATGCCATGCAGTAGAACTGAATCTGAAATAGCGTGCTTGTGAAATAAGTTTCTTAATCATACACAAACACACAGGATATTACACACCAAAGTAATGAATTGGCCTAACATTAAAATCTCAGCTGTTTTATATATGAATTTGAAGACATTGACTTCAAATCCTGTTCTAAACTTTTATCCAAGTGTATTACATCATTTCACCACATGCACATGCATACTAAATAAGACAAATAAAGCAAATAGTTTTCCTTGAGTTTTCCCCTGAATACAATTTCATTAACGTAATTTTATAGCCCGATTACAAGAATAAATATTCAAGATGCAACACAACAAAACAAAAAAAATAACATGTCAAAAGAAGAATTATCAAAGTAAATCCCTTACCAGTTACATTTATAACTTCATAAATATTGATATGAATGGTAATGGCATTATCGAGTCAAATTCTTATTTTTGTAAAGACATAAATTTATTACTTTATACAGTATTATTCTACACAGGTAATTGTTATGAATTATGATATCCTATCATTAATTCCTTTCTACAACAGTAAATAATAGATAAAAATATAGATATCTTATTTTGAATTGAGTATGAAAATGCGGCATAGTGTCGAATGATGTTGATAGATGGATACTGTCTTTACTTAATATAAAACAATGCATCTTAATCGTTGGACAGCAGTGATTAACGGATTAAATGTCGAGCAGAAATAAAGTTTGAATAAAAGGCTTCTTTGAACTGGTTTATGACAAATTTTATTCTAAATGGATGCCAAAGTGTTTGAGAGGACGCTACCAGACGACCCAACTGAGGAAGATTATATTTACTGGAAACAAATGGTACACATCTACATAACAAAAGTTCCAGATGAATCTAAACTGGAAGTACTCTTAGTCCTCTGTGGAGCAAAGACCTACCCCATCATTGAAGAATCTGAAACTTTTGAGGCAGCAATAGAATGCCTGGACTCAAAAAAATAATGCCTGGTGAGAAACTCCACTTGCAAAAGGTGTCAGAAGAAAGGCCACCGGGAGAAAGTCTGCCTCTCAAAAAAGCCTCTAAAAAAAACTGAAACTTCCCTAAAACAGCAGCTATCACAGAGCCCAAGAGTGACTAAGAGGAAAACAGTGATGGGGCCTTATCATCCATCACTTTAGCAGTAACAAATAGTACAGGACAGCTGGTACCTGTAAAAATTAAGGACAACAATACACAAGCCCTTTTTGACACGGGTTCTGACAAGACCTTTATAAAAGCAAATCTTCTTGCAGTCTGGGGATTACAATTCAATCACACCTGCCCCCAAAAAGTTAACTTGGCCAACAACACAGCACTGGAAATTAAAGGCAAATTCAGTAGCAGATGATAACTGGGAAAGAACACATATAACACTAATTTCCTTGTGGCTGTCCATCTTGTAACTCCGGTCATCATCAGAATCAATATCCTCAGTCAACACTTGGCAGTTACAATTGAGATCAGAGGCATGCTCAAACTTATGTCATTCTCCATGTCAAGCCTAAAATGGACTGCGTACAAACTACCTCCTGGCATAAAGACCGCTAAGCTGAAACCAATTATAACAACCCCAAGATGCAGTCCTAGAGATGCAGAGTTTATTAAGCATGAAATAGACAGGTTACTTTCAGAGGACATAATTCAAGAAAGCCATAGTCCTTGGCGAGCTCAATGCTTCATAACATCTCAGACCCCGCTTCCACAAACCACTTATGGGTCAATTAATACAGGCATTGAGACCTTGGGAGTGCCTCTCCATTGACTTTGTTGGACTCCTGCCATCAACCACACAATACCACTACTTATTGGTAATAGTCAATGAGTACTCAAGGTACCCATCCGTATACCTATGCAAAGACATGAGTACCAAAACAGTAATTTCCCACCTGCTCAACCTCTTTCATTATTTGGATCACTAAGTTGTTTTCACTCTGACAGAGGAACCCAATTTGATAATAAAATGCTCCAGGACTTCCTTCATGCTAATGGAACAATAAAAACTAGAACATTTCTCTATCAACCTCAAGCCAATAACCAATGTAAAAGGACCATGAAGACCATAAATATAGCACTTAGTTCACTGAGATAAAAAAAAAATGGCTGCAGCTATGAGAGGACTTCTCTGCACAACTACCAACACAAGCCCTCATGAGCGAATGTTTAGATTTTTAAGATCATCGATAGTGGGAACCATTCTATCTGAATTCTTCCAGAATATCAGAAGCACAATACTGCATCGTCGACATCTCAGAAATAAGGGGGATCCTCTTGCAGAAAACGTTAGATTGTTGGAGACGATTTCTCTCCGCTTTGCATGCCAACTATTTAAGGACAAAAAGAGACGAGAAAACTGAGATCAGGACGAATTATTAAGACCCCTTTTTATCTAAAGGACTATACGTTTTGAATTCACCGTGACTAACTTTTTACTCAGCAAGGAAGACTGTTATGAATTATAATATTCTATCATTAATTCCTTTCTACCATAGTAAATAATTGATAAAAATATAGATATCTTATTTTGCATCGAGTACGAAAATGCAGCAGTGTCGAATGACGTTGATAGATGGATACTGTCTTTACAACGCCTCTCAATCGTGGGACAGCAGTGATTAAGGGATCAGACAGCGAGCAGAAATAAAGTTTGTATAAAAGCCTTCTTTGACCTTTTTTTTATGACAGTAAGCAATCAGATTTATGACATACTGGGGACATAATATTGATTAGGCTAAGAATTAAAAAAAAAAGATGAGTTTACTTTTTCTGTATGTTCATACCGAAAGAATAGTAACAATATTCTACGAAAACAACGATATAAATAAAACAGTTGTTCTATATCCAATTGGAAATAACCGTTATTTGAGTTATATACACACGTAAATGTCGAACAATGCGTTATAAAGAGTTATTTCCCTTGTATTGCAAATTCAGCCCTGTTCATAATAAGTACTTATTTCCCTTTACATATGGTGTGGTCACATAATACAACGTGCCTTGAACATTTAAACCCGAGAGCTCAGCCTTCTTTTCTCGTCTGACTAGAGGCAATTTGTGTGTGTGTGATATATATATATATATATATATATATATATATATATATATATACAGAGAGAGAGAGAGAGAGAGAGAGCGTGAGTGAGTGAGTGAGAAAGGGGTGGAGTCGACCCTAGATACTGGTACTTTATTGACTCTGAAAGAGTAGATGACCGGATGATAAGATTAATCTATGCGGTACAAGTGAGCCAGAACAAAAGCTGCAAAGTATTCTATTCAACGCCATAACGATTCGGCGAATCCGTCATGCTTGCATATATATATATATGTATATAAAAATAAAATTTGTACTTTATATACAATTTGAACAACTCGTAAGAAACAAGTTATTATTTTTTTGCAAAAGAATATAGTAATTATAGTTTTCAAAGTCGTTCGAACAATATAGTTATTTATATACTTTTTCGATACCGACAGCGATTCCTAGTTTCATATTTACGAACTAGTGATCATTCGTGTTGACAACCTACGTCATTTTAACATCCAGGTGATGTTTAAATAAAGTAACAACATAGAGACTGAATAGAACACCGAAATTCATTTAGCCCGTACTTTAGCTATCGCTTTGCCGTTTCAATCACAGAGTAGGTTATAATTGGCACACAAAAAAAAGGAAAACCAAAGAAAAAGTAAGAAAATAAAGCAGAACAAAATAGAAGAAAGAAGAACGAACGAACGAAAGAAGATTTCTCTTTTTATTCTCCGTTTTCATAGTAAAATTATTGAGTTTATATGACAGAAGGATTCTCTGAAGCTCCTCAAAATTCATGCTTCCTTAATGAACTCTAGCTTGGGTTATAATTGGTAGTGTAAAAGTTACCTCCCTCTAACAATCAGTTGTGAAACAACAAGTCTTTTTTTTATCACGAGTCTGTTTACGCACGCGCGCGCGCGTACACACACACACACACACCAAACATGAGCGTGTGAAAACATGAAAGAAATTAGCATTCAAAACATTTGTTGGCAATATATGCATTTTAATAAGTTTGAAGTAACTCTACATTGCTCTTTACTCTTTTACTTGTTTCAGTCATTTGACTGTGGCCATGCTGGAGCACCGCCTTTTAACCGAGCTAATCGACCCCAGGACTTATTCTTTGTAAGCCTAGTACTTATTCTATCGGTCTATTCAGCTGAACCGCTAAGTTACGGGGACGTAAACACACCAGCATCGGTTGTCAAGCGAACGTTGGGGAGACAAACACAGACACACAAACATATACACACACACATACATACATATATATATATATATATATATATATATATATATATATATATATATATATATATATATATGTATATATATATATATATATCTTTCCCTGTACAAAGGCTTCCTAAATTCATGCTACTTATCTATTCTATTTACCTAGGTTTCATTGCTCTTTTAAAAATTACGATTTATGCATTGTTGTCTCTCAAATATTTGATTAAGAAGTCTATCTCCTGGCTGGTGGGTGACAGAGTACTTAAGATTAGACTAGTGCTTCATCATAGATTAGCTACTGTCATCTCAGCCTATGCACCTCAACCAGGGCTACCAGATGGTCTGAAAGACCAATTCTATGACACCCTCTTGCAAACTACCTCGTCGACGAGTGACAGGGACCTTCTCTTTGTGGCTGGAGACTTCAATGGTCATGTCGGACGTCATGCTGGAGGCTTTCATGGCATGCATGGAGGCTATGGCTTTGGTTCCCGCAATGAGGAGGGAACCAGACTGCTGGAGTTCTGTGATGCAACCGATCTTACGGTCTGCAATACCAACTTCAGGAAACCTGCCAGTCACCTAGTCACCTACCGCTCCAGCAGACACTCTAGCCAAATCGACTACATCCTCGCCAGAAATAGGGAAAGAAGGCGGCTTATAAATGCCAAAACCTACCCTGGCGAAGAATGTACCCCACAACATAGATTAGTGGTTAGCGACTTCGGGATCAAGGCAAAATGGGTGCCCAGAATTAGACCGGCTTGGAGGAGTAGGGTGTGGAAGCTTAAAGACCCTGCAAATGGACAGAGACTTTGAGACAAGTAACTTGATGCATTTGACGAAATAGAAGGGGATATAGCATCATACAACGTGGAAGACAATTGGAGATTTCTGTGGGACAACCTGTTGAAAGCCACCGACCAGATCTGTGGCTGGTGTAAGGACCCCTCTCGACCCAGAGTAACGTGGTGGTGGAACAAGGAGGTAGACAGGGCTATTAGAGAAAAGAAACAGGCTTGGAAGGACTGGAAGAACGGTGGTAGCAGGGAATTGTACCAATGTGCCAGAAGGGAGGCTAGGCGACAGGTTTATTTAGCCAGAGGGGAAGCAGATAAGAAAAGATTTGCCAATGTTCTGTGCCGTGAGGACCAAAGACTCGAGGTATTTCGTGTTGCAAGACAGTGTAGGAGAGATAATAGTGATGTCGTAGGAGAGAAATGTGTTCGCATGGATGATGGTACGCTTGCACTAAATGAGGCTGCAAAGAAAGAGGTCTGTAGATGCCACTACGATAGATTGCTTAATAAAGAGAATGAATGGGAGAAAGAGAGCCTGCCGTATGTCGACCCAACAGAGGGACCAGCTATCTGAGTTGATAGTACCAGGGTAGATAAAGCAATTAAGAGTATGAAGACAGGGAAAGCCCCCGGCCAACAGGAATCACTGCAGAGATGCTCAAAATATCTGGTAGTGTTGGTTACAGCCTAGTCACCCGTATTACGAACCAGGTGATACACGAAGGAGTCATACCCAATGACTGGTGTAGCAGCATCATAGTCAACTGCTACAAAGGTAAAGGTGATGCTTTAGATACAAATAATTACAGAGGCATCAAGCTGTTAGATCAGGTTATGAAAGTTACGGAGAGGGTCATAGCCCAACTAATTAGGGAGCGAATCAATTTAGATGAGATGCAGTTTGGGTTCATGCCAGGTAAAAGCACTACTGATGCCATATTTCTAGTAAGACAGCTGCAGGAGAAATACCTAGCCAAGGATAAACCTCTGTACCTGGCTTTCGTTGACATGGAGAAAGCCTTTGACAGGGTCCCCCGATCCCTTATCTGGTAGTCAATGAGGAAACTTGGGATAGAAGAATGGTTAGTGAGAGCTGTGCGAGCCATGTACAGAGATGCTGCCAGTAAGGTGAGGGTTGGAAATGAGTACAGCAATGAATTCCGGGTAGAGGTAGGGGTCCACCAAGGTTCCGTCCTCAGCCCCCTCCTATTTATCATAGTCCTCCAGGCAATCACAGAGGAGTTCAAGACAGGTTGCCCCTGGGAGCTCCTCTATGCTGATGACCTTGCACTAATTGCGGAGTCACTATCAGAACTAGAGGGGAAGTTTCAGGTGTGGAAGCAAGGTCTAAAATTGAAGGGCCTTAGAGTCAACCTAGCTAAAACCAAAATCCTAATAAGTAGGAAGGTAGATAAAACACAAACCCCTTCAGGTAGATGGCCCTGCCCAGTATGTAGAAAAGGAGTCGGTAATAACTCTATAAGATGTACCCGGTGCAAGCTATGGACACATAAGAGGTGCAGCAATATCAAAGGCAGGTTAACTAGGAAGTTAGATTTTGTATGTGGCAGATGTTCAGGTGCAATAAAGACTGTAAACAAACAGGAAACAACTTCTATCTCATTCCAGGGTGAAAAACTAGAGGTAGTCGATAGCTTCCGCTATCTGGGTGACCAAGTTAGTAGTGGGGGTGGGTGCGCTGAAAGTGTAACTGCTAGAATAAGAATAGCCTGGGCAAAGCTTAGAGAGTTCTTACCTCTGCTGGCGACAAAGGGACTCTCACTCAGAGTAAAAGGCAGACTGTATGACGCATGTGTACAAACAGCCATGCTACATGGCAGTGAAACATGGGCTGTAACTGCTGAGGACATGGGTAAGCTTGCAAGGAATGAAGCCAGTATTCTCCATTGGATGTGTAATGTCAATGTGAATACCCGTCCGTCAGAGTGTAAGTATCTTGAGAGAAAAGCTGAACATTAGAAGCATCAGTTGTGGTGTGCAAGAGAGACGATTGCGCTGGTATGGACATGTGGTGAGAATGGATGAGGATAGCTGCATGAAAAAGTGCCACACCCTAACAGTTGAGGGAACCCGTGGAAGAGGTAGGCCCAGGAAGACCTGGGCTGAGGTGGTGAGACAAGACCTTCGTACATTGGGCCTCACTGAGGCGATGACTACTGACCGAGACCTTTGGAAATGTGCTGTGCGCGAGAAGACCCGGCAAGCCAAGTGAGATCGTTGCCAGTGCCCCTGGACTGGTTCTTGCGCGGGTGGCACATAAGATGCACCATTTTGAGCGTGGCCGTTGCCAGTACCGCCTGACTAGCCTTCATAGGATTTTCGAGCGAGATCGTTGCCAGTGCCCCTGGACTGGCTCTTGTGCAGGTGGCACATAAAAGACACCATTTCGAGTGTGGCCGTTGCCAGTATCGCCTGACTGGCCTTCGTGCGGGTGACACGTAAAAGCATCTACTACACTCTCTGAGTGGTTGGCGTTAGGAAGGGCATCCAGCTGTAGAAACTCTGCCAAATTTAGACTGGAGCCTGGTGTTGCTATGCGGTTTCACCAGTCCTCAGTCAAATCGTCCAACCCATGCTAGAATGGAAAGCGGACGTTAAACGATGATGATGATGATGATGATGATGATGATGATGATGATGATGATGATATATATATATATATATATATATATATATATATATACACGATGGGCTTCTTTCAGTTTCCGTCTACCAAATCCACTCACAAGGCTTTGGTCGGCCTGAGGCTATAGTAGAAGACACTTGCCCAAGATGCCATGCAGTGGGACTGAACCCAGAACCATGTGGTTGGTAAGCAAGCTACTTACCACACAGCCACTCCTACGCCTATACTAAAAGTTTTGTGGACAAAGAACAAGTTCAACTAATCAAACATTTGCAGACAGTGGCTAAGAAGTTTGCTTCCCAAGCATATGGTTTCAGCCTTAGTCCCACTGTGCAGTATGTTGAGCTTTAAGCTCCAAGCTAACCAAAGCTGTGCATGTGGATTTGGTAAACAGAAACTGAAAGAATCTGAAGTGTTTGTGTGTGTGAGCAATGTTGAGTTTGCAGTTTTCCATGAAAAGCATGTCTGACTAAAGGGAAATATTAACTTGCTTTGGTGAGGGTTGGCAACAAAATGGGGTTTCAGTTCTCAAAAATCTAGCACAATGAGACAATACACACACACACACACACACACACACACACACACACACACACACACACACACACACACACACACACACACACACACACATAACCAATAGAAAATGTTCTGTGCCATTTTATAAACACTAAGAGCTTTGCTTCCTTGAAGTAGAAAGCTATTGTCCATGATAAAAATCTGGAAAATTGGTTATTTCATATCCATTATTATATCTTTGCCTTTATGAATAGTAATCAGAGGAATTTATTTACTTATCTTTCTAAATTTTAGACAATCCAATCACATCCCAAAAAAACAAAAAAATTTGCTAAAAATTATTATTTGGTATTTCTATATTGAAAAACAAAGCAGGAACTAAGTGGTAGTGAAATTGTCATCTTTCTATAGAAAATAAAATCCCCAATGGAGATAAGCCTAGCTGTGTGGTTTAGGAATTCACTTCACATCCACTAGATTCTGGTTTCAGAATTGGTAAACAGAAACTGCAGAACTGGTAAACAGAAACTGTGCAAAACAGCGAGCTGGCAGAGTCGTTAGAACGCCAGGCGAAATGCTTAGTGGTATTTCGTCTGTCTTTACGTTCTGAGTTCAAATTCCGCCGAGGTCGACTTTGCCTTTCATCCTTTTGGGGTCGATAAATTAAGTACCAGTTACGCATTGGAGTCGATGTAATCGACTTGTCCCTTTGTCTGTCCTTGTTGGTCCCCTCTATGTTTAGCCCCTTATGGGCAATAAAGAAATGAGAAACTGCAAAAATTCATTGTGCATGTGTGAATGAGGGATGGTTAATAAATCAATGCATTGAATAAAAAATTTATGCAGGTGCTGAGTTATATCCCTTCAGTCAAGAAGAGACTAGGTCGATTTGATTAGAGATTGATACAAGACAAAGAACTGGGGTTCAAATAATGATTAATGTAATTGTTAAATAAATAAATAAAAAACAGTGACTATTACAAATTCCAACAATTTTAACAAACTAAAAGAATAGCTGAAGCTTTAACATGGATCTTGCAGAAATTACATTCTATTTGTCAATAGTAATTGTAAAATTGAAGATTTTGAAATTAAGAATATGCTTGCATACATGATAGATCCTTCAACACATTTGATAATGAGCATTTAGTTGTTCAGTTCACTGAATATCCAATATTCCAGTGGCTAAAATCTCTACAGACATGTACACTCAATGCAATTTTCAAGCTGACATATCATCATCATTTAGCATCCCTTTTTCCATGCTGGCATGGGTTAGACGGTTTGACTGGAACTGGTAAACCAAAGAGCTGCACCAGGCTCCAGTTTGTTTTGGCTTGGTTTCTCAGGTTGGATGCCCTTCCTAACACCAACCACTCCACAGAGCATACTGGGTGTCTTTTACATGTCACCAGCATAGGTGCCCTTTACCGGCTGGAACTTTGTACAAGCCATCTGGCAGGCTCTCACATAGTTTCTATCTACTCTATTTTATTCACAATATTTGGATCAACTCAAGGCTATGATAAAGTCACTAGACTGAAATGCTACATAAGTTCAAACTCAAAACCATGTGATCGCAAAGTAAACATCTTAAGCATTCAGTCATCACCTGTGAGCTATACTCAAATCAACCACAAGTCATATACTGTCAGGTTAATAAGAAAATATGCAGTCTGTTAATGACATCTACTATAAATACCTAAAAAAACAAATTACACTGGAGGCTTTTTGTAACTGAAGCACTCAATTCTAATATTAATTATTCAGATATTAGGGTTTTTGGTCAAGTAAGTGCTTGTGAAAGTTTGGCCCAGAAAGAGTACAAGTGCTGGAAGAATGAATACAAGGTAACTGGTGCTAGGTACCAACATACAATGGAAAAGGAAATGGACAGAAACAGGAAGACAAAGATCCTCTGAGACTTTGACTTTCAGACAGACAAGGTTTTAGAGAACTGAAGGCCAAGACAAGCAAGGGTGTCTAACAATTGATGCAGCAGTGCCAGGAGATCAATGTATTGTTATGAAAGAAAGAGAAAAGGTCGACAATTATGGAGACTTGAAAATTGAGATTGCCAAGATGTGACAGCTGTAAGAGTCAAAGTTTGTTCCTGTTGTCATCAGAGCATTGGGCTCAATATCGCCCAAACTGAAGAAGCATCAGGACACTTTAGAAATACTCTACAACTTTGATGTATTGCAAAAATTTGTTTTACTTTGAACAGCATGCATACTGCATTAAGTGCTGTGTGTCTGAGGGCCTTGTGACTTGACAGACAGCAAAAATCCCTGGTACACCCAATATCTTTAATCTACCACATCACAATAATGGGTATTGTGTGATTTGGCACAAGGCCAGCAATTTTGAGAAGGGACAAGTCAGTTATATCAGCTCCAATACTTCAATGACACCTTATTTTATTGACCCCCATAAGGATGAAAGGCAAAATTTACTCAAGTAGAATTTGAACTCAGAATGCAAAGAACAGGAAGGCATGTTGTTAAACATTTTATCCAACATGCTAACAATTCTGCCAGCTCACCAATAATAATAATGATAATGATGATGATGATAAAAATGGTTTCAAATTTTGGCACAACGCTACCAATTTCAGGGGAAAGGATAAGTCGATTACATTGACCCAGTATTCAACTGGTACTTATTTTATCAAACCCAAAACAATGAAAGGCTAAATCAACCTCAGCAGAAATTGAACTCAGAACATAAAGACAGATGAAATGCTACTAAGCATTTTGTCCAGTATGTTAATGATTCTGCTTGGTCACTGTCTTACCAATAATGATAAAACATCATATAAATCCAAAGGATGACATTCCATCTTCAGTAAATGCAGGAAATAGAAAAAATGTTCTGGACATGCCCTGACACTATCCAGTAATTCCTACTTTACATTCCAGGAAAGTAGTTATGGTTGGGACAATTAATGAAAGGATTCTTTAAAGTATAAACTCTAGATTTTATTCTTTGAATTATTGAATGAAAATAAGCTTTTACTTTTTCCTTATAAGTTAGACAACATCCAAGTATTACCAGAGTTCAACTGTACATGACACTGTAACAATGTATAGAGTATTTTGTCTAGTGTTGCTACAACTTCAATGTAATGACAAGGGAAAAAAAGCGATCAAGTGAAGATCAAAAAAAAAAAAAACTAACAGAACAGAGGGAGAACTTCAAATTATATTCAGTCTTAGACATTATAAGTAGTAATTTGAGATAGGAAAAAGCAACAGGCAAACCAATGAGACTCAATCAAATATCTATTGCATGTCTAGTAACAAACATTACATAAATAAAACCTGTTATTTAAGCAACCTGTTTAATATGAGTTAAGAGTTTCATAGTGGTTTAGTTGTTGTATAGCAGTGCTACTCAAACTTTTGGAATGTAAGCCATTGATTAAACAGTTTGGTGTAGTTCACAATTCAACTGCACCAGATACACCAAGTCTCCACCTGATGGAGCACCACAGGCTATGGTTTGCTATATGACATGCAGTGTAACAATCAGTGCATGCTGTATTCTCTCAGCTCTGAAAGCTGTTACTGTTGTTAAGCCTCAGGTCAAACTAGATCAAGCAGAACTTAGTGTGCTTTTAGGTTCTAGTGATGGCCATAGGAAATATAGCTTCAGACACTTATCTCCCTTACTACTAGCAATGTGTATACAAGTATAGAGTATAAGATCAATGTTGTTATTGATTTTCCTGCTACATTTCCATACATCTGTTTTTATGTGTTTGTCTTGACTGAATGAGAAGGATAGTATTCTTATGATGATATTGTAATAATATTCTGGAGTGTTGGGCATTCATTTTGAGTATTTATATTTCATTGTGTAGTTGGTCTATGGGTGTGGTCTGTGCATATCATCCAATGGTGCAAAGTACAGTATTTTGTAATCTTCATAGTTTTATATAATTTAGGGAGTCTCAGGTAGGACTAATATGACATGTCTGATATATCATTTGGTTTCTTTGTATTTTCTACATGTAATTCCACCAAGTGCTGTGTATTTGTACTGTGCTTTGCCTTTTTGTTATTATGGAAGGCATGAGTATTATTAATAAGGTGTTTCAAGTAATTGCTAATATTTTTGTCTTCCCTCTATGTGGCATGTTTATGTTGCTGAGTGTAATGGCTGGATATATTTGTTGTTAGTTAACATCGCTACTAACAAAGAAGATAGTACATTTGGCAAATGCTACGTAAACACTAATATTTTGGAACCTAGTCCCTGGGTGATTGTGTAGCTACATCTTGGGAACAGTGGGAAGAGATAATCATGATGTCTGCATATGGAACTATATGTATGTTTAGTGGGGAGAGAGAAGGATATTCATAGACAGATTAGAAATTAGATCTATTTTAATCAGTAGCAGTCTAGGTTAAAAATAGGTGAAATGAATTCCTGTTTGAGAAATTATAAGTTCTAGACATGTTGCTATTGTACTCTATTGAGAAGCAGCAACCTGAGAGCTATTTGTGTTGATTCTTATTCCAGTGATCTGTATTTGATTTACGAGTGGGCAGAAAGGAATGACTTTGCTGATAACAGTGATAGTTACAATGGTCACAAGTGTTTTTGTTTATTGCCAAAGTAGTCGACTGAATATAATGGTCTGGATCTATATTATGGGTTGGAAAAGGTAATGTATAGGTTAGTAAAAACAATAATGAGTTTCTTTGAACTGTTTTAGATTTTGTCAAGTGTGTGAGAAATTTTTGTGTTGTGACTTGATTTTCTTAGTTAGAAAGGAAAGCGAACAGAAAAAAAAAAAAAATTAGGCGAGGAGTTGCAATGGCTGCGGCAGCGGAACAGCGCGCGACTGCTAGGAATAATGACCAAAGCACATTCTAACTGCACCATACCTTACTGTCTTAAAAAGAGAAATATATATCAAAGAATTTAGTTTTGGTGGCACAAGATTTTGGAGATTGGTGTGGCTGAATTTTAACAATATATATATATATATATATATATATATATATATATAAACCGTCCAACCTATGCCAACATGGAAAGTGTATGTTAAATCATGATGATGATGATATATATATTATATATGGCACCTGTGAATTGTAGTTGTGGTCATTGTTGGTGTCATGTAAATGACACCTGTGCCGGTGGCATGTAAAAGCACCCATTACACTCCTAGAGTGGTTAGCATTAGGAAGGGCATCCATCCATAGAATCCATGCTACATTAGACTGGAACCTGGTGCAGCTCTTCAGTTTATCAGCTCTGGCCAAACCGTCAAACCCATGCCAGCATGGAGAGTGGAAGTTAAATGATGATGATGATCTAATTCATTTCTGGTGTGAAGCAGTTGTAGATTGACAATACAAAATACAGTACCATCAATTCAATGTGGTAGTGCAATGTGAATCTAAAAGATTGAAGTTTAAGTAAGTTTTAGATTAATCACAAGAAACAACCATTCCAGATTACAGATTTACTTCAAAAAGATTAAATGAAATACAGATACAAGTACATTAGTATAATGGATACAAGTTTATTAAAACTCTATTGAGTAAGGTACCAGTAAACTTGTCAGGTGACTGTGGGAATTAGAGATTCTAAACTATTGCAGATTACACTATGCAACAAAATTTTTATTTTTTGTTTTTGTTTTTGGTCAGTAAGTGTTATTTTCTATTTGCTTCTATCTAGAAATCAAAGGAAATGACTACTGTTCCTTTCAAACTCTGCTTTTGTGACCTGGACATCAATGTTTTGAAACTGACCTATTTTTCCATTACATTTCAGACAGATTTGGTGTTAAGTTGCTGAAGCAGAAATATCATTATAGCAAATATTCTTCTCAATACTACAGATCTGCTTGTCAGTTGCTTGACCTTAACCACTCAAGCATACCCTTAGTAGCTGACAATATGTGCATCTCTGATCATGGTCATCACAGCCATGTGTTGAGAGGGATTCTTCAGGATTTGAATAAATGTAACAAAAGCAAAATTTGAAGGGAATATTAACCATTTTTCATACTTTCTGGTAAGCAAATAGGAAATAACAGTTGCTACCCAAGGACAAAAATCATGTTACACAGTGTTATAAGAGCTTCCAGACCATCAGTGTTAGGAAAGTCAATGTACCTGTACTTTTTTAATAAATACTACATTTGAGAATAAACCAATTATAGACACAGTTATATATAATATTAAAAAAGAAAAGAATTTGAAATATAACTCCATATAAAGACTCAGAGGAAATAAACAGGTATTACAAGAGTACTGCCAACAGTGCTAAAAAATATTTATAATACTATACAAAACTATAAAACGTATATGAAACTTTGCCTTTGTAGCTGATCAAATAAAAACAATATTACTAGGAGCAAAGCAGTATCATTTCTAGACAAATAATAATGGCAATGTAGAAAGTCTAATCTAAATTAAAGAAAGTCAGCATCAAAATATGATAAATGCAGCTTATATTGGGGATAAAGTACCACAAATGTGAATGCCTCATTCCTGTGTGTCAGTAGCAGAAATAACTGATAAACTACACACAACTTTTGTAGAAACTGTTGGCCTACAGAAGTTTACTGATCTCATGTTCTTTAGTTAGATGATCAGAGAGGAAGCTAAAAATGCATGATTGGCCATTTACTGTCTGTATAATAGGAACAAAAACTAAAGACAAAATCAGTGGTAAATTAAGACGAGAGCTCAACTTCTAGCATCTGTTTGACAGTGCTTATTGTTACAGTCATCTCATCATCATCACTATCATTTGATATCCACTTTTTCATGCTTGTATGGGTCAAATGGAATTTGTTGAAGCAGATTCTCTATGGTTGGCTGCCAACTTGCACCTATTTTCAAGCAATGCAATATTTTTCTAAGGCCAGACATGTTTTTCACAGAAGACTGAAATGAGCAACCTCACTTGTATGATGATGTTCATTTACAACCACCATGTGATTTCTAGACAAGTGTGTGCACGTGCACACACACACACACACACACACATTACAGATTTCTTCTAGTTTCCATCAATTAATCTACACACAAAGCTTTAGTCACCCCAGGCCTATATCAGAAGAAACTTGTCCAAAGTGCCACGCAATAGGACTGAATCAAAAACCAAATGGTTGGGTAACAAGCTTCTTAACTGCACAGCTACACCCTTGACTATTTCATATTTCCTATTTTTTTCTGAAGTCATTATCCCAAAAAATTAAGAGTCGATGCTCATTAATTAGAACTAAATTATGTAAAACCTGGTCATCAAAGTAAAAATCAAAAGAGAAACTTTGAATAGAAGTTTAAGGGCTGTCAAGATGAAGTTGTTAGCAGAAGGTACACTAGCAAGCAAGAGATTCTGAGAAAATGTTGACAGCTACCAGATTCATAAGACCAGCAGGATTTCAAAGATTAACAAGAGACAATATAGTTTAACTGAGACAGTTAGTTTGGAACAATTCAGTATGAATAATCATAAACTGAAGAACATGGTCTACTTTGGCAGGGCAGCTTGCTAGAGGTAATAGATGAGCTCTGTTATTTATTTGACTTAAATTTAATGTACTTATTATCTATGTTGTATGAGTCAGAAGTATGATGATGTACAATAATGAAGCATTGATAATGAAGACAAAAGAATTATGGTCAGTCATTTATTTGACTTGAGTTGAATTGAGTATAATGTTGATGTTTAGTTCTAGGTCAGTGCTGACTGACCACTTCCATAATCAAAAGTATTCCAGACATAACCATTCAAACAATCTGTTATTTGTATTTATTTTTACTTCATTTTTTTTTTTCAAGTTATGCATTTAGAACTGTATTAATCAATGTAGAATGTGATTTGAAAGTGATTCAGCTGCTAATTCTAGCAGGTTGAGTGAGTACCATGCAGAGGTTCTATTATAGTTTCTTTTAATATATTATTTGAACCAGTGTGGTTCTTACCAAGCTAGAACATAACTGACTTGAATATTAAACTATGTATTTCAAAATATTGCTCAGTTATATGTGGGTAGAGGGGAAAGTAGTGTTTAGCAGACAAATTATGAGATTACATCTGTCAGATTTGATGATGTAGGAAATGATTGCTTGAAACGAAGCTACTTTGCAAATCCATCAAATTCATGCTAGCATTAAGGAAAGATGAAAACGGGGATCAATGGCAATGATGGGAATGGATGGATGAGTGATAGAATGATTAGGTACAAGTAATCTCAAATGTAAGCTGTTGTTGTTGTTTAGCTCCCAGGTCATTTGTGATCAAACAGATCTATGATCAAAGGCATTCTAGCCTTGACCATCCTGTCTTTTACCAGGCATAGTATATTTAGAACTACATTATTCAATATGTTTTTTGTTATAAGATGACAAGGTAATATATGAAAGAAATTTGGCTTTTATTCAAAGCAACTGTAGAGCGTTCCTCTCTGGTTTGTCATATACCAGTATTGTGTCTTTATATACAAATCAAAGCTTTGCCTCCAACAAATGTGTTTTTCTAACAAAAATTAAAACAATTTTATTTTTTTATCATTTTCACATAATGGTATATGTAAATGGGAGTTTGCAGTTAGGTTCGGGGTAAGTAACTATACACCACACCAGAGGTTTACAATTCTGTCAACAATTATAATACCCTGACCTTCCACAGGCCTCAAACTAGAAAAAGAAAATGTTACTTCTGGTAATTGTTAGCTTCATAGAAAACTATCATCTGTAGAACACCTGCTATAATAAATCTAGCAAAACTGATGTCAAAAATTTTTTCTCATTAAAATTTTTTTTTTTTATTATTATTAAATGAACAGAACTGAAACAGTAGAAATTAAATGAAAATGGGTTCTCTTTACAGAACAAAATTCTAACATGCTGCTTCCATTCAAACATACAGAACATACTCTTTTGCTTTCTCTTTCTTTCTCTCATCCCTGCACATATATCTATATATCTTTACGCAGCCGTATATCAATGAGCTAGCTTTCTATCCTCCAGGTTCTGTTTTTGTTTTATTGATTCTTGGTTAAAAATAAATTACATTTTATTTGCAAGATTAGCCATGTGCTGCTATAATTCTACACTTATACACAGAGGGAAGCGTATGTATAAGTGTAAACCTCTCACCTTAGGTATAATCACTGTTACTGAAATAAAACAATAAACTTTCCATGTCACATAAAAAGTTGTTCTGTCCATCTATCTGCTGTCTGGCTGTCTACTTTCTAATTTTACAGTAAATCCAGATGTCATGGGGAGTTAGTAATAAGGATCCTGCTATTCTCAAAAACATATTCAGCTAACTACACATCCCAGAGGAAAACATTACATATGAGATGGCTGACACTTGTGATTGGCTTAATTTTGTGAGATGATTAAGAAAAGGTTTTAAATAGCAGGTCATACAAAATCTTCATTTCAATTTTAGCCCCTACTAAAATTAAATCTTCTAAGACTACTGAATCAAGCTTTATATGCAATTGCAGTTCACAAATATTGAGTAAAGTTGAATATGCTGGCAAATGTCTTTCTCTTAGAAACTATATTTGGAATTTTCTCAGATTCCATTCTAAACAGTTTACAAATGATTGAACCAGAAGTGATAATCAAATAGATTTATTATTATTATTATTATTATTATTATTATTATTATTATTATTATTATTATAAAGGCAGCAAACTTGCAGAATTGTTAGCATGTCAGGCAAAATGCTTACTGACATTTCATCCATCCCTATGTTCTGAGTTTAAATTCTGCCAAGGTTGACTTTGTCTTTCATTCATTTGGGGCCAATAGAATAAGTACCGGTTGAACACTGGGGTCAATGTAATCGACTCATCCCCACCTCCCCTAAGCTGCCCTTGTTGCAAAAATTTGAAATCCTCCTCCTCCTCCTCCTCATCATTATTATTATTATTATCATTATTATTATTATTATTACCTGGCACTTTACATTCAGAGTTCAAATCCCAGTAAAGTCAACCTTGCTTTTCATCTCTCTGAGGTTGATAAAATAAAAGTATGTAGTAGGGGCAATGTAAATGACTAGTCCCTACAACCAGAATTGCCAGCTTGTGTCTATATTACAAATAATAATTATTATTGTTACTGGAGTGGCAGAAATAATGGACTGCCAGACTATATACTATGCTGTTATGAGTTCAAAACTTTCTTGGATCACTTCTTCCATTCTTTTGGGTTCAACAAAATAAGTATTTATCATGCACTGGGGACTGGGGTTAATTTAATCCCACACACCTGTCATACAGAAATGGAATTTTGTGCCAAAATTACAAAATCAGTGACACAGCCTTACAATAATAATCTAAGTCCAATCTTCTACATTCTGAATTCAAGTCCCATCAAAGGGCCAATAAAATGAGAGAGAGAGAGACTCATGTAGAATGTTTAGCAACTTAGCTCAGCTAATTGTTATTGCTATTAGAGATAGCAGTAATATTAGTGCCAGTTGAAATGACTGTCAATGATGGTACAGATAATATGGTAAAATAACATACATCATAGGGTATGTTAAACCTTATAATTTTCAGTTGGTAGGAAGGTCAAAAGAAAATTTTAGAAGATTTATTAAAATATATATATATATATATATATATATATATATATATATATATATATAATTCATTCCCCACTCTTAATTTGAAATTTGATTTTAATTAATACCAATTTTTCTAGCAACAAAGACTATGTAATGAAATACACAATAAAATATCTATATATGATGCAAAAACTGCCCAAAGAAAGAAAGAGAGGATAATAGCCCCCCTATCTTGCTTTCAGAAAGGTAATGTTACTGGCCATTATAATTTATTAAAAAACCGGGCATAAATATTTATCTATAACAATATACTTTTGTTACACAAATCAAGGAAACATATTCACATTAATAACAGCCATTATCATTATTTATTTTAAACAACAACAAGAGCATAATGACAAACTTGCAAAGAAAAGGAAATATGAAAAGACTTGATGTAAAAGATTTGAATCTTCCAACGCCACTGAACCATGCTTAATGTACCACTGCAGTTCAAATGTCAGGAAAATAAAATAATAATGTTTGATGGTGAAGTGGTGAGGGTAGTGAGCTTTGGTTTGTACAAATTGCAACAGCAGTTGTCAAACACAATACATGGCGAGCAACTGAATATGCAGACTAAAGTTTCCCCATTGTCAACAGATAATTCTTTACAGATGCCATAAATGGATATTAGCAGGGTTTGACTAAGTAAGCCATAGAATCATACCGTGTAAAGTTTATCAAAACATAAATGACTCAACACCATTCAATTTGAGGATGAATCACTTGTAGCAAAACTCTTTGATCAATGAAGCTGTCATAAGATTTTGTGTACTGATGTACGCATCACAAGGATCAGGGGGCATAACTGTGAATAGAGAGATGGGGGGGGGGGGAGTCAGCGGATAAGGGAGAATAAAATAAAGGTTCTAACAAGTGGAACAAGAGTAGCTCTTTTATTCTTCTGGTATAAATGGGAATGTTAAAGAATTTGCTGAATATGGTGCATCAGTGAAAGACAAAATATTTCAACTTTTCTATTTCTTTTTTCTTTTTTTTTTTCCAGAAAACTTTTTCTTTATTAATGCTGGAGGCAACCAGGTAACAACCCCATCCACCACTAATTTTTAATTTCTCTTTAACTGTTGGCTCATGAAATTAAAAAATTTAAATTACTTGATTAAAGTTTAGACACAAAAGACCTCACATGGAAACAACCATAATGAAATGAAATACATATCAGAGAAATTATTCTACATTTTAGTGAAGTGAATTGGAATAAATATATGAATCAATCAAATATTTTCTAATTATCAAAGCAGTTTAAAGTCTCTTTCTCTCTCTCCCCCTACATATGTAAATGTATGTGTGTGTGTGTATTTGTGGCTGTGTGGTAAGAAGCTTGCTTCCCAACCACATGGTTCTGGGTTCAATCCCATTGTATAGTACCTTGTATGTCTTCTACTACAGCCTTGGGCCGAACAAAGCTTTGTGAGTAGATTTGGTAGACAGAAACTGAAAGAAGTCCATCATATATGTGTGTATGTCTTTCTATTTGTTCCCTCATCACCGCTTGACAACTGGTGTCGGTGTGTTTACATCCCCATAACTTGACATCTCAGCAAAAGAAACTGATATAATAACTACTACACTTAAAAAACAAATCCTGGAGTCAATTTGTTCGACTAAAACCCTTCAAGGCAGTGTTCCAGCATGACCACAGTCAAATTACTGAAACAAATAAAAGGATATGCATATATTTATATATATATTCACACACGCGTGTGTGCATGTTGCTCAACATGGTGAGCATTGGAAAGGCAAATTTGTCATCCTACTACATAGCAAAGAAGAAGGAATTTTATGGATACAAACTCTATACTATTGTTTTGTTCATGAAAAGGCTAGCAAAGATTTCACTTTATTTTCTTTATGAGGGATAGGGAAGATAGATCTGATGTATGTCAGTTTGAAAACTACTGGTTTAGCAACAGCCTTTTTTACTAGAGCAAACTTATGGTTAAAAAAATTTCAGCCATGACTATCCCATATTTTATTTAGGCAGTGTATTCTAAGATTAATTTATCCGATGTGTCATTTTTTATAACATTAGAGTTCAGTATGAAGGAGATTTAGCTGCTGTTTCTAACAGATCAAGCAAACACAGAAAGTCTTCTCCATCAGCTCATGCACACACACATACATACACACACATACGTGCATGTGTATATGAATGGATGGATACAGCAAATTTGCAGAGTCATTATACTTTGTGGTATCTATATGCCAGTTCTCTATCCTCCGAGTTCAAATATTACCAAGATTAACTTTGCATTTCTTCCTTTCAGAGTCAATAAATAAAGTGTTAATTCAAAGTCAAAGTAATAAATTGGAGTTGTAAGTGTCAGACAAGATACCTTACACTGTCTCTTCTGGTTCTTTGTGTTCTGAGTTCAAATTTTATCTAGAAAAATTTCCCTCTCTGGAGTCCTATAAATACAGTGTGTTCAGGCTAAATTTGATAATATTTTTCTTGTCCTCTTTTTTTTTAGAGCAGCTTGATGTACTGGTGAACAGTCAGCAACATTGGAGAGCATAAACATTAAAGCTGTACTTGAAAAAAGTTAGCTGACATGGTGGACTGAAAGCTATCTCAAAATGGTTGCTACTGGAAGACCATATGAGTGCAGCAGGATTCGGCTCCTTGTCATGCCTTCTACAACTTCACCAGCCTCAATTTTAGCTTCTTAATTTCCCTTTGTATAATCCCATGGAATATTATGAATGGGGTATGATTGAGAATGACACCAATTGCTCTGCTTGCACCACCAAGGCCAAGCTCGTAGCCAAGACCAAGGGACACAGTGAAGAACACATGGGCCAAGTTCTGGAGCTATCTTAAGGCCATGGTATTGGGTTGGCAACTAAGTTCCCGCCCACCCTCATATCGCCAATATGACCAAGGAAGCCATTCAAACGCATGGCTGGGAAGTGCTGCCACACCCATCGTACTCTCCTGATTTGGCACCAAGGGATTTCCACCTCTTTCGATCGCTTTCAAATGCTATGTGCAGAGTTTCGTTCAATACAGGTGCAGAATTGAGAGCTTGGTTGGATCAATTTTTCGAGTTGAAATCAGGTGATTTCTACTGACGAGGTATTGAAAATCTTGTTGAACATTGGGAAGAAGTTGTAAACAACAAGGGTAGATACATTATTGATTAATTAGTTATTTTTTATTAGACCTTTTAAAAAATTTAAATTGAAAAAAACGGCGAGAACTTAGTTGCCCACCCAATAGAAGCGGAGGGCAGCTGCTTTGAGTAAATTGCTCTCTCCTAACCCTAACCCTAACCATTATCTAGTTGATATATTTGACTTTTTAAAATACTTTTATTTTTGGATGAAATAGCTTTTCTTTTACTATTATGCAAACTGTTGAATTTAGCCCAAACACCCTGTAGTAAGGCTAGTGTGAATTGCTGGCACTAAGAATAATGTGAAAAAGAGACAGCTTATGAAATTCTAATGAATTCACAAAATTATGTGGCAATTCACTTCTGAAGCTTTCAATTCAAACCTTAAGCAAATTAGTCTCTCTACCCACTCCACAGGGTTTTTTTATGATGAAAAGATAAAGGTGTTTCATAGTTATAAATGATTAGCAAGGTATTTTGTTAAGTTTTTATATTTAGCAATCAAATCAATCAATTAAACCATCAATATTTCATTTATTACATGTCTGGCAAATTGAGTTAATTGGTCGACAAGTCTTAATGATTGGTAGCCATTAATAAGCTACCAGTGATTATGAATTAACTTCACATGAGACAATGATGTGGTCAATCAAATTCCAAGAAATAGCAATGAAATTTTATTCAAATCACACTATCCTGTCATAAACAAGTAAAGAACATATTTAGATAATGTTTTTTAAGATATAACTCTAAAAAGACAAGTTGTTTCAGTTGGTATCTCTTTGGTCATAGTCTGTTCAATCAGGGCTGAACAGGGGCTAAACAACAATTGACCCCAAAAAAGAAAAGATATGGACATTGTAATATTTGTGAAGTGCACATACTCACAACAAAAATTTAGAAGTTACATTGTTTGTGAATGAAATTGGGATGACAGAAACTGTGTGGAAGTTTTTTTTTGAATGGATTGTACCCGTAATTTAGAGATCTAACCTTATCATAAACTGTCCTATTGACTAGGCCAGAAAATTATTTTAAGGGTACGCATCAGTGTAATACTCAACCACTTACATGTTAATTCAATGAGCAGTTAGTTCAGTTGATCAAACAACTGAATACTCAACATAAAAAAAACTGACAGAGGTCCATTTACTTTTATGCAGTTTATAAAAACAATGGTTGATGTATGCTGGTCTTCAATTTTGACTTGAGAAACACGGCCTATTCAAATGATACGTTAACTCACTGAAAGATAATTTTATAATTTATTTTACTGGTCAGTTGCTTGGTGAGCAATGGTCTTTAGTCTTCACTCTGCTTAGATTTTGGCCAAGAAGAAGGAAGACTTTTTACTTTAGTAAAAAATTATATTTAATCCTTTAGCAGTTAAACTAACCATATCTGGCCCAAATATTTTACTAGTTTTATGTTCAAACTGACCAGATCCAGACTCTCACACCTACCCTACATTGGCATTATAAAAATAATCACATTATCAACATCTTTAAGCTATGAGGATAATGTGTGATTAATTCAAAACAATGTGAATAAAGAAGTATTACATTTGACAGAATCATCATCATTTAACATCTGTTTTCCATGCTGGAAAATGAAAGCTAAAAGTGTTAAATGTTAAAATCCAACCACTAAAGTGTGTTTAATGTAGCCTTTTGTTTCAATGTCTTGAAAAACTTCATTTATGAAGTTTATATGGATAATTCATTATTTACTATCACTTTCACATCATTGAAGACTGTCTTTGGAGTCAGTTGTATTAAAGTGTTAGTAATGTATTACTACTAAATCTAAATTCCCTATAAATTCCCATTAATTACAGTCAGACTTCATAAAGTAAAAAACAAAAAAAGCTTATTCTACCAAAATATGGAAAAGACATTGAAAGTGAAAGGTGCCAACTTTCTCAACCAACTAATTTATATAAATAAGTTGAGTTGAAATATAACATCAGCACGGCTGGCAATTATGTGACATCTGAAAGAAGAGATGGAATAATCAATAAATAAATACTTTGCATCTACAGTAAAAAGCCAAGAGACTGTGATGCTAATGCATAATTCTTTCTTTCATAATCTTATTCTAGCTATCATAGCTAAAGTCATACTGGAGCACTCCAAAGGTGACTGGAAATACTAGAAGCATAATGAATAATGAAGTAGAACAATTACAGACAGAGCTTAAAATATTTCAAAAATAAATTACTAGTTATATTGTTTAGTACCAGTTTATCCCTAATCCATCAGAGAGATGATCAAAAACATTCCAGCCATGACCAGTTCATTTGTTTTCATTGAAAGTCTATTTGGAAGTATCTTGTCCAATCTGTTCATCCTTCTTTAATATAGCAGAACCATTTAACCTTGTAGCATTTAAACTGGACATATCTAGCCTAAATATTCTATTAGGTTTATGTTCAAACCAGCCATAGCCTGTCCTCCATTTCAACTCTATTACATCATTATAAAACTATGCAATCACACGATTAAAATCTCAAAGCTACAAGATAACGCATGATTAATTTAAAACAAAGTGGATGAATAAACATTACATCAGACAGTGTAATCTGAGTGCTAAAGGGTTAAGGAAGAATTGGTAGTTATTTCTAGCAGATCAAGTAGATATCTAATGTATCCTTCTTTTCTGAAGATGATATTGTCATTTGAGAGAGATTTGGTTGCTATTTCAAGCAGCTTGTGAATTAATCATATTGAGAAGTATGTGAACAGGATTTGGGGAGGATAGAAGAGAGTGTTTGCATATCATATGTATGTGTAATAGCAAAGATTATTGAACACTATACCTATGACCATATCCAAGTTTATAAATATCTCATATTATCACGTTAATTCACTATATTCTAGATCAATTAGTTTTAAAAGATACTGACAATTTAGTTGGTCTGGGAATGTTAATTCACTCAAAATTGTTGCATACAAGAGACTTCATTTTTTAGGAAGTACTGGAAAATGTTACATGGCCTCTGCATTTCTCCACAAATAGATATGTTCCTATGCAATATTTCAGCTACCTAGGTGCAAACCTGCGACTTACAAATTGAAACACACATACACACACTTTCATCATCATTTTCATGCCCATGTTTCCATGCCTGTATGGGTTAGATAGAATTCGTTGAGGCAGATTTTCTATAGCTAGATGCCTTTCCTGTTGCTAATCCTTACTTTTTTCTAAGCAAGCTAATATTTCCCTATGATTGGACATGACTTCACAGAACTTTGGAACTAAATGATTCTAGATGCATCATCACAAACATATACACAGACATACAAAAATGCATACAAATAGACATGTGCGCGCATGCACACACACACACACACGTGACAGGCTTCTTTCAGTTTCCATCTATAAAATCCATAAAGCATTGATCAGCTCAGAGCTATAGTATAAAACATGTGCCAAGGCAGCATACAGTGGGGATTGAACCCAAAATCACATGGTTCAAAAGCAAACTTCTTAGTGATACATCTATGTCTGTGTCTATATTCACTTTTATATATTAAAATATCAGGATAAAGGGTGATTAAATGTAAAGTAGAGACACAAGGGATCTTTTCACAAAAGCTTATTCAAATAACTCATTGAAAGAAAATTTCAAAATTAAGTTATTAGTTGGCTGGGTAAGTGGTTGGTTGGTTGGTTGGTTGGTGTGTATGTACAGGAATCGCTTGCTTTACGGAAGTAATGCATTCCTGAAAACTGGTTGTAACGTGAAAATCAGTAATGTGAAATTAATTTTCCTATTGATCTTCATAATATTGAATAAGATTGTGTTCCTACAGACTTTATCATAAAAAAGGGAGAGCACAAGAAAATAAGAGAACAAGCAACACAAAATTACAGGCTGTATACCAAAATTAATGGTCATAGTTCATAATTTCTGTAAGCATGAAATCCCCTGGCCTGAAGTAGACATAACACAAGGGATGCTTGTATACATGTGCTTTGTGAGTGTACCATATGCATACGTAAGAATGATGACATGCTTGTGGCATTGGTTTTACCTCTTCTAACCAGAAATGTTTATGTTGGTGTCACTTCATTCTGTAATCAAATTTAACAATTTACTCGTGGTATTTACTGATAGCCAATAAGAATCAAAAATTATTATCATGATATAGCTCAAATACCAAATTAGATATGAAACACCTATATCTAGTCATCTATTGATTTTCAACTGGCTAACAAATATACATGGGAAGTAGATTTTGTTTATTTTGTGGTGTGTGTATATAACTTTATTCAATCACTCTCATTTGAATATCCAAACGCACATGCACATAAAAACATATTAGTATATGTATGTGTTTGTGTTTTTATGTGTATGTGTAAGAGAGAAATCAAATACAAGTGTGCATGTATTTATGTATGTGCATAAGTGTGTGTATGTGTGCATGATTATGAGAGAGAGGGGGTGAGAGCATATATATAAGTATGTACATATATGTCTGTGTATAAATATGTATATGCATGTGTACATATGTACACGCGCATGTGGAGAGAGGGAGAGGGAGAGAGAGAGAGAGAGAGAGAGAGAGAGAAGAAATTAATATTCAAGACCAGATTGTATATACCTGAAAGAAATTGATTCACCAGTCTCTACTAAAGAATTTACAGTAGATTTCTTTTATAACACAGCTTTCTGCTTTATATTAATATTATGGCTGTTTTAATGGTCAGAAAATGTCTATCATTGCCAAGCACTGTAAGAACGAGTCTTTTTGCATGTGTTTATGATTTTATACTCAGTTACAAGAAAGAGTAGATGATAGAAAGCTTAGGGGCTAGAATATTTATTACAGCAGATTACTATGGTGTTTTATAAATTTTCTTTCCTGCCACAGGGTTGTGGCCATGCTGTTGTACCACCATTAAGAGTTTTCTTTGTTGTTGCTTAGCCCAGCCAAGTCAAGTCAACCCTCATCAAACAAGTATTCCAGCCATGTTCTTATCATTTTAGTGGCATGTAGGATTACATTACCTAATGTTTTTTTTCTTTTACTTCAAACATTAGGCTATACAATTTGAGGGATATTTGGTAGCTATATCTAGCAGGTTGAGTAACCATGTAAAGACAGTGTTTGTTGCCCCTATCGTTAGTTTTTATTACTGAAGTTACTATTAACCTAGACTGTTTGTTGAGCTAGTTAACAGTTCTGACAATGTTATCATACCCCAGCATAAATTTTAAAATAAAAAAATGCTGGGGATCAACAAAGAATATCTGAAGAAAAATTTACAGACATTATTTACAGAATGCAACAAATTATAGGACTACACTGACATGTTCTTACTATTTAGTCCAAGAGTAAGGCAGCAAGCTGGCAGAATCGTTAGTACACCAGGCAGAATACTTAGTGCCATTTCATCCATCTCTATACTTTCTTGAGTTCAAATTCCACTGAGGTTGACTTTGCATTTCATGCCTTTCAGGGTTGATAAAATAAATACCAGTTGGACACTGGAGTTGATGTAATCAACTTACCTGCTTCCCTGAAATAGCTGGCTTGTGCTAAAATGTGAAACCAGTATTTAGTCCATGGGTAGCTATGATTGAGCAAATAATGATAAAAGACATTTTGGCTATGAATATTGTCTTTTATTCAGTAACAGTGTTAAATAGCATTGTTATCCAATATGTCGTCCCTTTCAGAGGTCGTAAGGTGTTGTTATCTAATGTTTAATATATTTGACTTCTCTTTCAAGTAGCTCAACCTACCATGTAAAAGCTCCTTCATTAGTTCATACATAGTGCTAGTGACATCATGGTCCTTATCATCTCATGTTTATAGCATGGATTAGGTATATTTTATCACGTCACTGGCAGTAGAGAGGGTGTTCTATGCAGGAGAACAGTAAGAGTCACCTTTATCTTACATCAGTTTTTATTCAGAATTACTGCCCCTCAGACTAGTTGAATGCAGTTTTCAGAATCAATGCCTCAATATTTTCCTTTTTTTTTTTTGGTATGGCTTCTACTTCAAGATGTCCCTTCCTTTCTCTAACCACTTTGTTGAGTGTACTGCGTATGTTTTTTGATGCCACCAACAAGAAAGAAATTTTTTTCATTTGGGAGAATGAAAGAATCCCTTCTGCTCCTATCAGTTTTTATTCAGAATATCTTTTTCCCATGATGGGTAGCTTGTGGTGGGCTTGCAAAACCCACTCTTATGTTACATTTATTGATATTGTTTCTATGGCTGGATGCCTTTCCTAACTCAACAGATGTAAATAAAATGTTTTTCATCTCTAAAGATCAGGTTGGACAAAAAGAAAAAAAAAAGAAGCAATAAACAACAGTTCATCTTGACTATGTAGACATTAAATCAATATGTTTTAACATCTTGATGTTTTTAATTTCTGCATGTTCATTGAAATACCTGTTATATTTTTTTTTTACTCAACCTTAATATCTTAGAGCTTGGGAAACTTAGTTAATTCAGCCAATTATATCCCTTTCCCTGACAAGCAGTTGGATTTGTGCCTAGTGAGGGAAAAATCAGTATTGCAGATTTTATGAAGAAATGCAATAAATACTGATTTACTTATAAAATACAAACTGTTATGACAGCTGTTGGTTCTCATATTGTCCTCCTCTTTATCATCTATCTTTCTCTCTCTCTCTCTACCCCCTCTCTCTCTCTCTCTCTCTCTCTCTCACACACACACACACACACACACTTCCCACCTCACCCTCCATCCCAATGAATAGCTCTCCAATTCTATAGAGCCTGATATACTATTTTCCTAGAGAAAAACCAAATAGATACTTTTGAGTTTGATTCCCACTGGTTACATTTAAATGATAGCATTGTGAGGTAAAGCTTTTACAGAATACTAATTGACCTTAGATAAAATGAAATTTTACATTCTTCTAACAGTAGAAGATGCTTATTATAGACCAAATATAAAGTGTCAGCTTTCTATATGGCACACTGAATTATTCATGAGATAAGTTTTATATATTTATATTCTATTTCCATTGCATACTTTGTGATTTTTCAACAGAAGTGAAAATAGAAGAAGTATTTTGTAATCGTATAAACGACTACATTAAAGAGTAGTTTAATAGAAACAGGCACTGATAGCATATTAAAACAGCATAGATTTACAGAACATTTTAAAAAAACATTGCCACTGAACAAAGAATTTCCTCAAATATATGCATGCATTTCAAGAAAGGGAAAGATAGAGAGACCATTCAATAAAATCAATGCAACTGAAAAATTCCTTCCTTTTCATGTCTTAAATTATACCACTTTTTTACTTCCCCTTCAATATCATTATAATCACCTTCGTTTGTAGTGAATAAACTTATTCATCTTTATGAAGTAGGTAAAATTAATTCAGTATGTCACTTTTGTAGAAAATATTATTTAATTTCCTAAACATTGATAATGCTGAAGCTCACAATTATAACACAAAAACATGAGATGAAATTTGGGTAGATTTTGTACTGATAGATGCTCTAAAATAATTCATTGAAGATGTAGCATAGATATATTAATATTTCCTGTTTTCTAATACTTTCATCAAATAAAAACAGTTCTTAACAGTTTTGAGTGTGATTATGTTGAAGCTGATATTTTTAGACAGCCACCAATAAATGATCTCCATCCATGTTAGAAATAGATAGAAACAGCAGGGCTTACAACTCTAACAAAGGAAAACATGGCTTTCCAAGGAAATTCTTAGACTCAGGTTACTGTCAATCAACAAAAAATATAAAGTAAATTCCACTAAGCTATATCCGTTTTTCTTACCTATTACATTATTAAATAAGTTTGTAAAAAAATAAACTGTTATTTATGGCAATCTCTTGCAGCAATGAAAGACATTTTCTTCTGTTATGCGCATAAGTGTTTCCAATTGAGCTATCAAGGAGGCTTCCTAAAAACTGAGCTGTATATATTTACAGACTATGAAACACAATCTCTATTGATTTCCATGAAGATGCAGTGGAGGCTGTTCAAAAAGAAAATTTTTTTTTAAATCCTCGCAAAATTGATCAAAAATACAATTTTAAAACAACTGGAGGCCAAAGAGACATTTTCTTCTTGTTTCAAGCCATTAAGTAAAATTTTATCAACTATTTTCTAAACTAACTTTGGTCAAACAAATTAGTTTCTTTCATCTAGTTTAAATTGATTAATTTTGTTTAATCTTGTAATATTTTCATTGATAACTGCGTGAATAAATTTTCTCATTTGTGATAATCAACTTTGAAGTACTGTTAACCAAAATTAAATTCTGTATGGGAGGTGGGGAGAGACTAGTGTGTTATGGAATAATAAAAATACACACAAATTAACATTTTTATCATGGGTGATAGTGTCTGACATTGGTTTTCTAGCAAAGTAGTATGTGTACATGTGTTTACTACTACACATAGGCATGCATAGCATTTTATACCCTAGGTTTAAAAGAAGACCATAAAAATATAAAACCCTTTGGTTGCTTCTGGTTATTTATGAAGCTAATTTGGATGAAAGACACAAAACAAAATAATAAACTGCATCATTAATTTCCAACAACTCCTTTGTTCCTGGTAGGTTTCAGCTATTGAACAGAAAAGGTTTGTAAATATAATGCTACATATTCCAGTTATGTGTTCCATGTGGTTACAACTATAAATAGAAAAGTTGAATGCTTACTTCAAAGCCAGAGTTTATTTATCAACCTGACCTGCATTTCAACATTTTAGAAGTAAGATGGTTAATTGGATAAAAGACTGAACTAACTGCTTATGAGTAAAGAGTTCAAACTCACTATCATTGTTGTGATATAGAAGTATGTCAAACTAGATATTGAGCAAACCTATTACAAAAGGCATTCCAACCATGACCATCCTTCTATTAGAAAAGTGTAGGACTATATTATCTAATGTGTCCCTTCATTATTGAACATGATAGGATGTGAGCTGAAAGAGATTTGACTGTTGTTTCTAGTAGGCTTGGTGATCATACAGAGGTTGCCTTCATTGGTTACCCATGTTGGTCTTTTACTTCACTTTATTCCACATAACTTCAATTCATCAAGCTGTTAAGATTATTGGTAAGTGTTCTTTGAGATAGACTGGCAAATTACCCAGAGGGAAATTTATCCATTTCACATGATGTAAAGAAAGCTTAACACCATCTCCAAAGAAAACCACATCCCTTCATTCACAATAATTCACAGACCTAACTACCTACATTTTTGTACTATGTCTTGTAATAAGTATCTCTAAGTATCTCTCATGAGATACTTAATTGTTTAAAAAGATGCTGTCCTCATCCCTATGATTATGCAACCAATAAAATAAGTTGGTTTATATGCTAGAGAGTAATTGGTGGAAAACCTGAGGGTAATAAATGGGTAGTTTCATATTTTTTAATTACTTGTAACAAACTATATTTAAAGCATTAAATTAATAAAATACTTATTCCTTTTTATCATTTAATAAGTAATACAAAAGCACACAATATATAACAAAAATTACCTAGGACATAAATGTGTCCTGCTGGTTTTTTTTTGTTTTCTTTTTATATAAGCTTATGTCCTTTGGTTACTGGAGATATGGATGAACAAGTTGTCATGCTGATCACAGCTTTTGAACCAGAAACACATAACCATGACTGTCCTAATATCTCCAAACAATAAGCTTATTCTTTTCCTTAATGGCATCTCAAATTTTGAGAATTCCTGAGATTATAATAATAATAATGAAATTAGTGTGTATAGTGCTCAGGTGCACTACAACTCATCAAAGGTGCATGTACAATACATAGAATTATGTACAAAAGTCAGGAAAGTAAACAGTGTATGAGTCATGATATACATATGTGAATGGTAATGGAGCGGGGAATATCAGGTGTAGTGTTGGCGAATTTCAAAAAGCATGGATGTTTTAAAGGATGCAATGTCTCGGCAACTAACAACTGATGCAGGTAGTTTGTTCTATGCTTCAGCAACTCTAAGTGTGAAAAATGTTTCTGAGAGTCATGGTAGCCATGCTGTTTTCTGACTTTGTAGGTAAACCCACACACGTTAGACACATGGAACTTGAAAAGGTACTCAAGGTGGTTGTTGGCACAGTGGCTAATAATCATCTCTCCTTCTCAGCTGGAGATGGTCTTAATTGCCATTTGGTAATTATGATACATTCTCTAACAGCGGAGATGATTTTAATAAATCAAAAATTTATGTTGTATGGTATTTCATATATCTATATTTCTATTGGCTGCTTGGCTGGGAAGCTTGCTTCTAAACCACATAGTTTCAGGTTCAGTCTCACTACATGGCACCTTGGACAAGTATCTTCTGCTATAGCTCTGGGCTGACCAAAGCCTTGTGATTGAATTTGGTAGGCAGAAGTTCCTATCCTAACAGAGAAGGAAAACACACATACACTCAAACACACATACATAGAAATATACATACACACAAACAGTTGAACTTTTAATGTACATTTCAGCTAAATGATCTGTCGGTGTTTTATTGGAATACAGAAATAATGCAAGCATTATAATAGCTAATTGCCTTAGATGTGCGCATTGGGAAGGGGGAAAGAAAGAGAGGAGACATAGCCTATAATATTAGTGTGTGTGTGTGTGTGTGTGGTAATAGAGTTGGTTTTGTAAGTATATATATTTACAAAGCTTTAGTGACAAATTGAAATACAATTCAATATCTGGATTGAATTTATTGTGTATCTTATAACACACCAGAAAATTCAAACTAATGCACACACACACACATATACATGGTATGGTGGCATGTATACAGTTGAGTAAGAAGGGAATGAATGAAAATACAAACTTGTACAATTTAAAAGATTTTAATAACAAATTTTAATTAGTAAAAAATATTGTGCATACTAGATTGTAGAGTTAATATGATTTATAGTTCTTTGAAAATATAGCAAATGCCTATCATAAAATGCAATTTTTGTCTTTCTTTTGTTTTTGATTTTTATCCTTCTAGCTTCATTCATTGGACTGCAGCCATGCTGGGGCACTACCTTGAAGTAACTGAACAATTCAACCCTAGTACTTACATTTTTAAAGTCTGGTATTTATTCTATCATTCTCTTTTACTGAGCCACTAAGTTGTATTAACATAAATAAACTGACACTTGTTAAGCAGTGGTGGGGACAGACACAAGCAAAGACACACATATACACATATTTTACATAATATATGTGATGGGTTTCTTTTAGTTTCCATCTACCAAATACACTCAGAATGTTTTGGTCAGCCCAGGGCTATAGTAGATGACATTGTCCCAAGATGGCATCTACTGAACCCCAAAACCATGTGGCTAAGAAGCAAACTTCTTACCACACAGCCGTGCTTAAGCCTAAGATACTATTTTCTTTTGTGTGTGTGTGTGTGTGCACAAGAGAGAGAGAGAGGGGGTGTTAAAGCCATAATTTGAAAACTTGGTATGTAGATTGACTAAAAAATACATTAGTTATCACAGTTTACAGGTTTTTTACTTCATAAAGAAATTAAATACGAAATTCATGTTTGTACAACAGATTCTCAGAAATGGCCTTTTCAGCAAAAATTTTATCTGCAATGTACAGATGGTCTAAAAACGGCTAAGTTGAGCTAATTATATGGTAAGCAAAAGATAACAGTTTAAAATGACAATGAATGTATAAATAGTTTTAATCTACTTTAAAAAAAATATTTCACTTGGTGTTATCAAGACTAAGGAATGGTTAAAAAAGTCAAAATCAAAAAGTAAAGATTTCTAGTAGATAAAAAGCAACAGATACTAATTTGATAGTGAAGTGATTGCTCATGTTGGGGTTACTTTAAGACCACTCGAGTATGAAACAAAACCCCACAGGACAAAACCAGGGGGATGAGGAATTTAAATTTTGAAATGCTAATTTTCTTGACAAAAAATGGAATCTTTGTTGCCAAAAATATTGGAACATTGGAAACTGTATTAAAAAACAAAAACGAAAAGGGGGTGGGTGCTTATTGTACACCTTTGCCAAAAATGTAACTGAGGGGGTTTTGTCCACTTTCACACTTTAACTTAGGGGATTTTGCCTAAGGAGGTTTTATCTGGACCCCACACTACTGAGATAAGCAAGCAAGTGAGATAAATTAAAACTTGGATTACCAAGTTCATGTTCATTAATTTTCAAAATATATGTATTCTAAGGTGAATCGTTAGCACACCAAGCAAAATGTTCTAACTGTCTTTATGTTCTGAGTTCATATTCTGTCAAGGTCAACTTTGCCTTTCATCCTCTTAGGTTCTATAGAATAAGTACCAGCTGAACATTGGGGTCAATGTTATCAACTTACTCTCTCCCTCGAAAGTGCTGGCCTTGTGCCAAAATTTGAGACCAATAGATACGTATCCTTCATCCAAATTTTCTCAGAGAAAATATAAATAAAAAAAGGTAAATAAGAAGAAATGAATAAATCCTATCTAACATATAGTGAAAACAATGGGATATTTTATAAAACAACTATAATTCAATCCTTGTAGACAATGCATAACACACAGTGGTATGTATCTGTGTGTATGAGAGAGAGAGAGAGTCATCTATTTCAGAAGCAGAAGGTGAGAGTGATGGCAAACACTATGTTTGGTGGTCCATTGTCAAAATTAGATGGATAGTGGTGGCTAGGGAAATATTTGAACCTATCAACAGGGGTGTGATTATGATAGAATGAATATAACCAGAATAAGACAAGGTTAGGTGTCTGCATTCACACTAGCTTTTTCATCATTGCAAATAGAGAAATGTTTTAATATATAATGCATTCTAAACCTAGTACTATAAAGTAACTCAATGGTTATTTTTTATGTAATATGGCAACTGATGGAAGTTCTAAAGAGAGTAGTAGCAAAATGCTCTTGTTTCCCGATTCAATTGAAGAGGAGTGTGAGTGATGAAGAAAGGGAAAGACAAAGATGGATAATATGAAAATGAGTGAAAACAAACATAAAAGGAGGAGAGTGTAAAAAGGAAAGAAAGGAAAAGAAAATAGAAGGAAAAAGAGCAAGAGAGAAGATTAGTAGATTCAATCTAAATTAAAACGTATTGTGTGTATGTGTGTTAGTCTATGTATAAATGTGAAGATGTGTACATCTTATAACTTAATAGACATATATATGCATGACTAACCTAGAGGGAGTCTTTTGGGAAAATGTGCAGCTTTTCCTTGAGGTGTTTAGATAAAAATTGCCAGAGAATGAATGATCAGGCAAAACTAGCAAGCATAAATATTTTCCAATATACAACCTCTCTTTCTGTGTGTGTACACAAGCACCTATATGTAAGTTATGTGTGTACACACACACATACAGATGCACGTGTATGAGCATGTAGGGACATGAGTACAAACACACATGCCTATATATACCTCAATGAGATCAATTAACCAAGGGGCCCTGATATTTTGGCATCAACAGGAAATTTACCTCCAGTTGTTGTTGATGCTGTTTAGCCCCAGGTCAACTTTGATCAAGTAGACCTATGATCAAAATGTAGTCAATCTTGTTTTTCACATACAGATATTTAGGATGACATTTCAGTATACACCCTTTTTTAAAGATGGCAAGATGTAATTTGGTTGCTATTTTTGCAGATTGAATGATTAATTAGAAGATCCTCCAGTAGATTAAAGATATTTATACAGGTGCAGTGGGTAAGAAGTTTGCTTCTCAACCATATGGTTCCGGGTTCAGATCCACTGTATGGCACTTTGGGCAAGTGTCTTCTACTATAGCCTTAGGTCAACTAAAGCCTTGTGAGCAATGTCTTTGTGTTTATGTTTGTCCTCATCACCGCCTGACAACTGATGTTGGTGTGTTTATGTCCCTGTAACTTTGTGGTTCAGCAAAAAAGACCAACAGAATTAGTATCAGGTTTATAAAAAAAAAAATAGTACTGAGGTCGATTTGTTTGACTAAAATCCTTCAAGATGGTGCCCCAGCATGGCCTCAGTCTTAAGACTGAAATAAGTAAAAGTTAAAAGATAAAGGATCTGTTATTTTAAACTGCTATTTTGTTTTCCAAATAACACTTCATTGAATATCCTGGACTTCCAATTTTTAATGAGATTTTTTTATGCTTAAAGAGAACCAAACTGTCAACAAGAGGCAGTATTAAGACATAGTTTGGATTTCAGAATGTAACATTAACCTTAAGGTTGCTCTAATCCATTTTGAGAAACACTTGTCTAGCAGATAAGGTATCAACTTTAGGTTTAGCAAATAAGGTATCAGTTGAAGAATCATAGGTTTAACCCTTTAGCATTTAAACTGGCCATCTCTGGCACAAATATTCTACCCATTTTATATTCAAACTGACTGGATCTGGCCTCTCACACCTACCCTACACTGTCATTCTAAAAACATACGATCAAATCATTGAAATCTTGAAGTTACAAGATAATGCATGATTAATTCAAAACAATGTGAATAAATAAGCATTACATTAGACAGTACTCTGAATGCTAAAGGATTAAACACCATCTGATACTGAGACATGCTTGTCTCTTACCTAAATTACAGCAGCCTTCAGAATGAAAACAATTTTGTGAGAGCAAAAAAAAGCCTTAATAGAAAACGAACACAGCAATTCTGTTGTTGTTCTGTAACCTTTGGGTTAGCCATAATGGAGCAGATCCATGGTCAGAGGCATTCCAGCTACAGCCATTTTAACTTTTTAGACATCAGAAATCACATTGTCCAATGTATACTTTTTTTTACTGAAGATGGTAGAGAGTGATTGGAGGGAGATTTGGTTGCTGTTGCTAATAAGTCAAGTGAGTGCATGACTAGACATTAGTTTTGTGGTTTATAACTGGAAGATCAATGCTTTTTTTTTTTTTTTTTCTCATGACATTGTAACAGCCTGTTCCATAAATTAACAGATGTATTAAATTGATCATAAAAATGAGATTGAATAGCATACTCTTATTCAAAGAAGAGGCAAAAGAAAGGAAAGAAGGACAGGTAGAAAGACAAAGAGAGAGGGAAGAAACAGAAAAGCTAATGTGGATATAATTGAATTGGATCTGTATTCCTTTTGTAAAAACACTACAAGTATCTTAACACATTGACACAAAGCATTTTCAGATACAATGGTAGAATTATTCTAGTTACAGACTCTTGTAATAAAATATCTTGGATTTTACTTCTATCGGTATCATTTTTGGGAAATGATGTTTCGGCAATGTCTATGAAAAGCACAAAACACTTTTAAATGGGAAATGTTGTAACTCTTAATGTTTAGACATAAGTCAACCCTATTCAAGCAGACAAATACTCAAAAGCATTCTAACCATGGCCTTCCTAATATTATGTAGACCACATTGTATTTTCCTTATTTAAGAGTATAAGGTGTGATTTTAGGTAGATTTGGTTGTTGTTTCTTGTAGGTCAAGTGATCATATAAAGACTTTCCCAATTAGGACTTGTGGTGTGGTTGTCAGTGGTAGTAGTCTTGTTATGTTAAATGGTCAGCAACATTAAATTTCTGTTATATATGTAGTTTTTACTTGACCAAATAAGTTATTGACTAATTTCAAAATAAATTGTTTTTCTCAAGATACAAAGTTAATTCTTTGTATGAAATGATGAATTGATATCAATATATTAATAGTACATGTTTTACTGATCTATAGATTGAAGGAAAACAATGGCAGATTTTGAACTCAGAATAACAGTATGCTAAAGTAAAAAAGTATTTAAACTGAAGTTCATTTTTAGTTGTCTCCAAATATTAATTGAGCATTTTCTCATGCTCAATTGAATTTGAATCATATCAGTAGAATACATCAAGGTTTATCTTCACCGGAAGTCTTTTTTCCCTATTCATTAGTTAAACATTTTCTTCGCATTATCTCAGTTATATCAATAAACTGACATAATGTCAAGGGCTACATATGCTATTAGAAACAGAAAAAAGCAAAATAAAAATGCAATAAAAACACAGTAACAATTCTTAAACAAATGGGCATATTTAAAACTAAAGTCAAACATTCATCTAATGGATATAACAGCATACTTGACTATAATGTTCGCTAAATTTATAAATAACTAAGCAATATAAGTGTTTCTGGTTTCAAACAGCATATGTAGTAATGTATATTTGAAGGGTAATGTAGTTTGCCTCTACTCAAAACAGGGATTCTTCATTAAAGAATCATAATCTATCATTCCTGTTGGTTTTGTTTCTAATGAGTTCCACACTGGATAGATGATGGAGGGTAAACATAACTGATATGAATTAAATAACAGGGGCGTAACATTAAAGAATAAAAAATAATACCGCTCATTCATTTTTGGTGAACTTCTCAATGAAGCCTGAGGGCTGGCATATTTAAACAATTAAGGAAGTATTTTTTACTAAAGAATAGTAAATTTTGGATAGCACATGAAAAGATTTATAAATAATGTGGTCAAACTCTGGCTGGAGAGGGTTGCTGCTGGAAGGCCATATGAGTGGCAACAGGGTTCAACTCCTTACCATATCCCCAAGAAGTGTCAGAAGTGGTTGTCAGAGAATTGTCAGAAGTAGTTGTTAAATACTTCATCAAACCCAATTCCTGGTCTTCTAATTCTCTCAATTGTAATCCCATGGATTACTATGTGAGTGGATTGGTGGACAAAGGCACCAATCACTCTGCTTGCAGCATCAAGGCAGGCTGGCCAAGATCAAGGAGGTTTTCAAAGATCTTCCCAGAGACACAATGAGGAATTCATGCATCAAATTCCAGAGCCATCTTGAGGCCATGATGAAGCTGAGAGTGGCTATTTTGAGTAAACTTTTTTATCTCCCAACCAATATCTAGTTGATATTTTTGGATTTTTTAAAATACTTTTATTTTTGAATGGCATATTGTGTTTTCCTTTTATGCAAACTGTCAAATTTAGCCCTAACACTCTGCAGTAAGTACTTATTGCAAGAAAACAGGGGTGTTTCTATGCAGTCTTTTGCCCTGCTAGAAATAGTAGCCACATCTTCCTCCTATTGCATCCACTTGGGTGCACTATGCTTAAAAGAAGACGACAAAGTCACAGCTGAAATAGTCCTGGTCAATCAGTTTACTCTAGACCTAAACAACAAAAATGTAATACTAAGTGGAGTCTCCAGCTTAAAAAATAAAACATGTTTCTAGAACTGTGTTTTATCTAATCTGAGCCCATAGTAAAGTTTACAGAAGAAAAATGTTTTCTATTTATGTACATTCAACCATTTTGAGACAAAAAGAAAATAAAGCAACTGTAGTCCAACAAAGAACATGAGAATTAAATTCTAACTCTTAAAGGTCTGTAATCATTTTCATAATCTTTTAAATATTGATATGATAATGAGCAATTCTAATTAGTTGTTGCTTATCTACAGGTTAGCCCTAATTGAATAGGTGTAGGATGAAAGAAGTTTAAACATGATTATTTTGTCTTTGTCCAAGGTATAATGTATCCAGAACTTCTTTGAAAATAAAGCATAACATGGAATCTTGGAGATCAGATGGCATGAATTTCTGGAAAATGAAATGATTCAAGACAGAAAAAAAAAATAACATGTATGGCTAGAGAAGTAATGAAGAATTGATGGCAAAGGTTGGGCTATGTGCTTTGGTCCTGACTGGCAAATGCATCATCAAACAGTAGCATGGATAGACCACAAAACCAAAAAAAAGAAAACCTACACTTGCTTGGCTGAGAAGAATACCAAGAGAAAGAGGAGAGTATGATTGGACAGAGGCTTAAACAAAAATACTGAATAGACAACCTTGGCAAGATCATGGACAAGCTCCTTTATATCAAGTAGCGTTGGAAACAATTATAGTATCCAAGAATACACAAGTTCTTTCTTGGGGACTGCCGAGTATGACTTGAGGTAGATCTGACCACAATTTCTAGCAAATTGAAGAATAATACAGAGTTAAATTAGCTGAAACTTTTGGAGATTTACTTTCTAGCTGTGTTTCAGTATGGATCATGGCTTTGAAGAGATCTCCAAAAGTTACATTACTGGGCTGATTATTATACTCTTTCTTTAAATGAAAAAGGAACAAAATATTTCACAAGAAGCCATTTGAGATTCTTTTAGAGAAGACAAGAAATAGTTACTTTTTAATTATGATAAACCTAAATTAGTAATCTTGTGCAAGCATATTTCTTGTTTCTAAAATCAAAACTCAATGCTGTCATATTCTAAAGGACCAATGATGTTGGTGCTCATATTTTTACACCTCAGATGTAAACAAATTATTTCTAAGCAAACTGGAATTTCTTAGTTACTTAAAAGTTACTAAATTAATCTAACTTCCTCTACCTTCCATAGATATAAAACATATGTTGGCAAGGGATGTTCTATAGGAAGTTTCAAGAAGAAAATAATATAATGAACTGAAAGTAATTTTATTTTGTTTTTGATTTTGTTTCTGCATGTTTATTTATCATGTCTTTCTTTTTTGTTTAAGTTTGTTTTTGTTTAAATTAGTATTTGTATATAAAAGATACATTTTCCCTCTCTAAACCAACATAATCCAAGATAACATTTAGAAAAGGCCTAGAACAGGCAGGCCTTCATTCACGAAAGCAAGCAGCTATTTTCCTCCATCCTGCCAAATAACTTTCTACTTCTAAACAACTACAATTCATGTTGTGTCTTGGGAGGATCATTATGTCAATAATGATATCTAACTAATTGATTGTTTGTTTAACATGCTGGTTAAACAATCAATCGGTCGTTTATCAGCCAAGGTTCTTTCATCACTGTCCACAACCTTTTCAGTGACTTAGTGACTTCCTCTCTCAGTCTAGCACAATAAACAAACAATTGATTAGTTAACTGGTTAGATATTTAACCAACTGACTGACAATAAAGAAGTGATATTGAACCAGTGTGTGTATTATTATTGGTGTAACAATTCTCCCAAGATGCAACAAAATTTGTTTCAACACATGAATTCACATCAAAAATCTTACAAATACAAAAACTACAATTCATAAAACTGACTAACCCTATACACTTGCTCTCCAATCATTACACTTGCTCTAAGGTACTACAATCATTACTCTAAGGTATTACAATCATTACACTTGCTTTAGGAGTATAAAGCTAAACCAGATAGTAAACCATTTAGCTTTAGATCTGCAAGGTTCACTGACAACATTATCTCCATATAGTGATATGGCAATTATATGGTAAATTTATAGATTAATAACCGCATCATGATCATAATCATATATAAAGCTAATTAACATGTGTCTTTGATCAAATAAAACATTAAAAACAGTGACAGGAGTGAACAAGTTCCACTCCCAGTATAATTATAAGATCTAACTGGATATTTAAAACAAAGGTCATTCATGCATTTATTTATTTAACTTTTTTTTTGTTTTGCTTTATAAAAAATAAAAACTATATCTAAATTTTCATTTATGCATAAAACAGTTTCTCTTCCTTATATGAGAGAACATGCACTTGTCATAGTCCAACACAAGTTGAATATTTCAACAATTACTGAAAATAAAATTTTTTAATGACTACCCAAATATATTTTCTTTTGTATTAAATACCAAGCCTTAACATGAGAATTCAACCAACTGAGTGTATAATAGATGTATGTCAAATTTTATGTTAATTATCTACCTCTCTAGTCTACAAAAAAAAAAAAAAGACTTCGCCTTTAGTCTATTCAAGATGCTTGCTACAGTTAAAGTGGATAAAATTAAATGAATTTGAACTGTATTAAGTTAGATACAATGGCTCAGGATTTTCTAAATGTTCAGTGTCCATGCTCTCCTCATCTGAATCTTTTTGATTTATACCTCTATCCCTCTTCTTATTACTTTACAGTATCTCCTCTTATCTATTAGGTATCGAAATCTTTTACTAAACATAGTATAATCCTTCTTGCTCTAAACTTTAGCCCTTTAGTATTCATACTTTGTCAAATGTAATGCTTATTTATTCACATTGTTTTTAATTAATCACACATTGTCTTACAGTTTTGAGGTTTCGATGATAAAACTGGATATTTTTAGAATGACATTGTTGGGTAGGTGTAAGAGGCCAAATCTGGCCAGTTTGAACATTAAACAAGTAAACTGTTTTGGCTGGATATGGATAAGGCTAATCCATTTCTTCCTGCAACAATTCAAACTGAACAATAATCACAATAACATCCACCCATGATTCAATGAGTGTGCCAGAATGCAGTCCTCACCTTGGTAGAAATAGCAGCCAAATCTCCCTAAAAATGACACCCTACTGATTTAAAAGTGAAGGATACATTGGACAATGCAGTCTTAGGTATACAAAAAGGCCACTCATTTCATCCTATGTTCTCTTGTAAAAAGGGTCAATAAAAACTCAACACACACACACACATATCTCATGAGCTTCTTTCAGTTTCCGTCTACCAGATCAACTCACAAGGCTTTGGTTGGCCCAAGGCTATAGTAAAAGATGTTGTATGTTTTTTGTTGTTGTTTTATCCAGTAGAAATATGAAACAGATTTTGAAAATGGAGTGTTAACATTTTTAACCAACTTAAGCTACATTGTTACTCAACCTGCTAAAAATAGCACTCAAATTACTCACAAATCACAACCTACTTTCTGGTAGAAGAGTAAGCACACTCATTAAGGAATGTAGGTAACTCCTAGATTAGATGATCATTGTTGCAAGGCTATACAACAAATACTAATTGGAAAATTTATGAAAATTCTTCGAACAATTATGACAACTGGCCAAAGATGTTCTACACAATAAAATTAACTCATGGTGTTACCTGATAACTGGTCATGCTATATCATATTTCAAACAGATATAAACACATAAGTGAGAAGGGATAAGCAAATAAGCATAAGTTTATGCAATCATTGATGAATTTGTTAGCATTTTCACATCATTAAAAAAAAAAAAAATTAACACCTCCAGAAATTAACAAGTTTTCCTTGTGAAACAACTGTTTCTCTTGACAAGGAGAATGATAGAGCTATGGATTCTGGAACAAAGTCTACATAATACATTATGAATCAGTGAGCTGAACAATATAAATCAATAAACAAGGAATGGATGAATAAGGAAAGAAGTTTAAAATGATAACTGGAATAATCACGAAGAAAAAGTGATTGCCAATAAAAATCAATGTTAGAACAATACTATATGAGAAAGAAGAAACATGGTGAAAAAAACTACTTTCATGAAAAGAAGCATAAATTATCATTTAAATGAATTTATGATGTAATTTATGAGCAGGAATAAGATCATAAATGAATACAGTAAAGTGTTAGTGTGTGTAAGAGAGAGAAAGTGGTAGGGTATCTGCATAATGTAGTGGATGGAACTTGTTGCTTAACCCCAGATCAGTCATGATCAAAAAGAACTATAATCAAAGCCATTCTACCCAGTCCGTCGCTTTAGATATCTAGAACTACATTATCCAAAATGTCATTCTTTTTTAAGATGATATGACAGCTGTTTCTAACATGTCAACAAGAGACCATATAGAGCAAGGGTTCTCAACCAGTTTTGGCATTATTGTCCACCTTTAGATTCAGTTTTGGCATTATTGTCCACCTTTAGATTAAACATTTTCCCAGTGTCCACCTGTAGAGTTAATATTCAAAAGGATACTGAAAAATAAACTCTCACAAAACAATAAAGATATTCTTCTAGTGCTGATACATTAAATGAATGTATGTGAATAGTATGGTTCTTCAATTGTGCTATTGAATACACATATTTTTTTTTATCTCAGGACAAATATCTGAAATGTTGGATTTTTCATTCCTCACAGCAAACTGTAACTATGGTACTTCATTTTATATATCTAATAGCAAACATATTTTGAATACATGCATAACATGTCTACATCTTAAATTAATATGGTGGCATATGGCAACCATATATGCACCAACTAGCTGGATTGTAAGCCCAACAACTATCTCACCTAATTAAAAGTTAATCGCTGAACATTTTATCTAGCCTAAAGAACTAACCCAAGATGTAAGCTTTGTGTGTATGTATATTATATGGGATTCACATACATGAAAGCATAAATATGTAAATATGAGTGCATGTATGAGTGTAACGATAGATATACACACATATATATGAATCAATGAGAGAGTCCTTATGTGGTCATTTAATTTGCTAGAAATATCAGCTAAATTTCCATTACAAGTGTCTTGGGAAAGCGAGGACACATTAGATGATCTAGCTCCCTACCCTGGGGTGGGAAAAGCAGCATTGTTACAACTAGAAAATCTTTGATTGTAAGTCAGTTTAATCAAGGTTGACCTGGAGATAATAAAAAATACATGATAAACCAAGAGACCTTAACATCACTAGTTTATAGTTTGAAACATGGGTGCTATAGTAAGTAAGTAGTTCACAATATTATTTTCTTGGGTAGCTATAATCTGATATTATTGATGTTGTACAGAAATGGGATGGACAAATTGGTAGAGCATCAAACAAAATACCTTTTGATATTTGATTAAATTCCTTTATGTTTTGAGTCCAAATCCTGCCAATTTTCACTTTGCTTTTTATCCTTTTATGGTTGATAAATTATCCAGATTAAATAGAAGTCAATCTAATTCTTGTTTGGGCAGAAGTGGCATGGCTCTGGGTTTAAGTTTGTATCACAAACATGGTTACTCAGTCTGTAATGTTTTTTCTTGGATAGCTAACATCTGATATTATTGACGTTAACTCATGATGCTGTACATAAATAAGATGGCTGAATTGGTAGCACATCAGACAAAATGGATTTCGATATTTCAGTACCACACGTGGTAATGGGTTCAATTAATTCCACTATTTGGATTTTGAGCAAGTGTTTTCTACCATAACCTTGGGTTAACCAAAGCATTGCAAACAAAATTTTGTAGGTGGAAACTGTAGAATCTCATCAGAGGGACTATTCTTGTTCTTGGATGGCAGCCTTAATCTGTCACCCAGTTTAACATCACCACTTGGGCCTTAGGTGCCTTAAACAAAGTTTACTCTGATGTAAGCATTTAGACCAATCCAAAATTCTGAGGATAACTTTCACTCACCAATCTTGTAAATGGGGATTAAAATGGGGATTGTATATGAGAACATAGAATAAATGCTTAGCAGAACCCCAGCATTGAATTTAGTTGCATTTTATTTCAGGCCTGGATGTTTATAGATAAGAATTATAACACACACACACACACACACACACACACACACACACTACTCCACCATTCCATTTCTATGTATGTAGTTAATATAAAAAGGGAAACAGCATTTTATCACTGGGATGGTGGTGGCTGTGGTGCTGTTTTGTAGTAGCTATTAAGGCTCCTAGTTTACACATTCTCCACTACTGCGTTTGTGTGTGCATGCTCACAATAAATAGGGTATACAATGCTTACGTGTGTGTAGGTGTGTGCATGTGTGTATATTTATATACACAAACTTGTATGTATGTGTGTGTAAAAGTGCATTACCCAGTGGTTAGGGAGTTGGGCTCACAATCATAAAGTCCTAAGTTCAATTCCTTGATTGGACAGCGCTTGGATCTTGTTCAAAACGGGGGCACCAGTATTTTCTCAATGAAACACTTTGAAACTTGGGACACTGGTAGAATGTGTCATATAAAACATCTTTTTCTCTTAGTCTTCTTAACAAAAAAACGTACATCGCAAGTTATTTCATGTTAAAGTTGTCGTATTTCTGTAATTTCAACCAATGACTGACGTCCATTCAGCCGTAAAAATTAAGTGCTGACTACGTAAACAAACGAATCTCGGCGGTGATAAAATTATTATTTCCTTGTCAAAAAATGGCTGAAGCATATTGGCAGTAGCTAATAAACCTTTCTATTATAGGCACAAGGCATGGTTTTTGAGGGAAGGAGCAAGTCGGTTAGGGTTAGGGAAAACGAACACATGTGTGTTGCCTCTGCAAAATGTCAGAAGTAATGGAGATTAAATACGCTTTACACCGCTTAAAGTGCCAAAGGAGTAACTTGTAAACAGCTGAATACTGTAAACAGTGATTGGTTGAAATTATCGAAATAAGACAATTTTTTACATGAAATAAATCTGAATACAAAAATTTTTTTCTGTTCTATAACACAAAATAGATAAGTATACGAAGTTTGAAAGTCTTTCGGTACCAAAAACACTACATAAAACATTAATGAAAACTGGTGCCCCGTTTTGAACAAGATCCCAGCGCTTTGTATCCTTGAGTAAGGCATTTATTTTCACATTGCTAAAAAGTCTTCTCGAGGCAATATTCTACCTACAGCCTAATGCCCTTTGTTACACAAACCTTTACTTGTTTTCAAGTGAAGTACTTTATTCAAACGAACTTCACATGTCAAACTGGCTTGCAGAACTTTTTTTTAAAGGGAGATATAAACAAGCAACACTGTCACTGTTATCCAATGCAGTGTCAATGCAAAAATATGAAAAAAAAACCAAAAAAAACATTATATTATATTAAAACCAGTGACATTTCAAAAGGTGTAACCTAGCAATTCAATGAATAGATGGACCTTGGGTTAAACAACAATCACAATCTATCTTCTTATGTATATTCTACTTCTGTGGATTGGAGTCTTGTTTCTTGTAGAATAGTCTTCAAATTTGGAGATTTGACAAAAAGACGAGAACATAAAGGTCTTAAGTTTCATTCCTTAGCTTCACATCTTGTGAGGTTCAATAAAATAAGGTCTTGTGACTCATGCATTTAAAAATTTTGACAGCAGTTAGGGGCCTCAAACTATATATTCATTAGCATGCAAAAGGATGTCACACATTGATGTGTGTATTTATGTCTACATGTATTTCAGAAAGAATGATGGACAGTAATAAAAGTGTCACAGACATTCTTCCACATAACAGTGAAATAAAGTGACAATGATCAGATCACAGAAGTAAGGCAAAACTTTTTGACACTTCACTGCAGACTACTATTAAGAAACAAATAAACAGTTTGTGTGTCTTCTTAAATTGCTGAAACAATTCTTCCACAATGTCATCTCTCTCTCTCTCTCTCTCTCTCTCTCTCTCTCTCCCCCGGTGTGGTAGGTGGTGGGTTACAAGATCATTAGAATGACTCACAAAATGCTGAGTGGGGAAAAAAAAAACCCATTAGACCTGTTTAGAGATATATTTTATATCTAATTCATTCAAAACAAAAAATTAAAGAAATGACTTTCGCTTATTATATTTGTTTTAAATTTTATCACAGTATTCATATGATTTTTAGAACTATAAGATATAGGTAAGCCAAATATGAAACTGTCTGTTATCCAAGAACAGAGAACAGAACAAAATAAATTAAACATATTATAATGTAAAATCAACCAATTTTTCTATTCTTCAACTGAGCAGATCTGACTCAATAACTGCACTGGTGGAAAATTTGAATTTATATTCTTTTATTCTCATTTATTTAAAAAGGATTCAAAGTGTGCATTTACTAGAATATTTTTTTATCTCTTTATGGTGATGATTATAAGACTGAGGGTTTAACTTATCATATGATGGGTGAAGAAGCCAATCCAATAAATGACAAAAGAAAAATAAGTAGATAAGCAAATGAAAAATATTTTAGCATTCTATATAAAAGAACAAAAGAACAAAATGGTATTTGCAGATAAGAGGAGGGGGGAGAGAGAGAGAGAGAGACAGACAGACAGAGAGAAAGAGTAAGCAAGTGAAATGATTAAATTGTTGGATGCCAATTCTAGCAGAATAAAAGACTAAAAAAAAAAAGACAAAAAGCAGGGGTGGGGGGAATCTTTTGAGAAAATTTCAAAATTAAGAACAAAGATATTGGAATACAGATAATGAATGCTTGAGAAAATTGGTTTGTTGAAACACCAAGTGATCAAAGAATGTTTTATTAGTTTTTTCTCTTGTTTCGTTTTGTTATTATTATTTTTTTATAGAAATGATGTTTCAGAACAAAACAACAAAGGAAACCATAATATATGTGAGAGCAATCGTTCAGAACCTTTAAAGGGAAGCCCATTTGTGAAATCATTTCCTTCAGTAACATTAAATTCAATACAATAGTGAACACTGGAAACAAATATCTTAGAATGAAATATCTTATAAACTTTTCTAATTCCACTTTTTATATTAGTTTTATGCTCTTATTTTTAATTTATTTTATTTCTTCCATTAGCTTAGTTTTATTTTGAAATAATTGCAATCTGTAATTTTATCAGCTAGAATAAAGGGACCAGTTAATAGGGTATTATAAACTGATATGATCAATATTGTCCCACCTGTAACTAAAATAAAATCAGTTATACAAAAACTCTGTTCTGTTTATTATACTTCATCATGTTTATAAGAGGATATCATCTTGTTGAGCATTTCAACAAATAAGAGCCATGGTATGCTACAGATTATTCCAAAGTTTAAAATGCATCAAGTTTAGTCTCTTTTATTCAACAGGATAGCAATTTATATGATTTGACAAATGGAACTTTCAACTGAGGAACTGCAAGCTCACACACCCTTCATCAGATACCTCTTTGAGGCCAGTAACTTTTGAAAATTACCCACCCATGGGTGATAGTATTCACTTGGTGTTATTCTCAATATCACTATAAAACAGTCAGTCTTCATCAATACCTCCAACCATTTCACCATCGATATCTCCCGGAGTGAATCTTCCAGAATCATCATCATCTGAGTCAGAATCAAACAACATTTCAGCAGAATTCTTGTTTAAGCACTCCATATAACTCCTCATAACTTTTTTGTTTTGTGGAATTATTTGAAAATTTTTGTGAATTTGTGTTCTGCACACAGGAATTCATAGGATTACAAAAAATATTTTTGTGTGTGATTTAAGGATGATTCAGCTGTTGTTTTTAGCATATTGTACAACTCCTTGATACCTTCTTCATTTCTTTGCCACTCTGACATGTATTAATGTTTCTAAATATTTTTCTCCACATTTAATAGAATGATGATGCATCGAAGGCTGGCCCATTGCTGGGATTTAAGCAAAAAATTGAAAGTGTCCATATGTTAATCTCTGATTAAAAAAATCAAAATTCAAAAAAGTTTTAGGATTTGGAGAGGAGGTTTAAAAAATTAAGAAAAAAATTTTTTTCCCCATAATCATATGAGTTCTTGTGTGCAGAACACAAATATTTTCAGAAAATTCCAAAAATTTTAAATGTTATGAGGGGTTATATGGAGTGCTTAAACCAGAATCCCACCAAGATTTCTTCCAGAAAAGCTTCATTAAATGCAGGAGCAACCATTTTGGTCCAGTAAAAAAAATCAAAAATCTTATGATATATTTAAAAGCTTGTGTACCTCATGGCGAGTAAACAATGAAATGCCATCGGAAAATGAAAGTTTAGCCTCATTCTGAAATGAGAGTAGGCTGTTTTCCACTTCAAGTACGAGAAATAAACTTTGAGAAGCATTTATTTTAAGCACCTCGCTTAAGATGATACAAGGCGCCTGCAACTACAAGGAGGAAAATACACAGGCAACAAATTGTGACAACAGTGATGAAAAAGTTGATCATGCCTAGGTCAATATTACTTTTCATCTTTCAAAATCAATAAAATGCAGTCATGTACTGGAACCATTTTAATCATCTACCCTCCAAGTTTGTATCTTTTAATTAATGTGAGATATCAATTATACATTATTCCCATTTGTCTTATCAGCAAGTTCTACTTTACATGTTTATAGCAGGATTGGTTGCATGACATTGTGCATCTCCTCAGTCAAAAATACCTTTCCATGAAGCGTTCTCCATTGATGAATAGCAATAGCCAATAACCACATTTGAATCTACCAGAATGTATTAAGACTGAATAGAAACATTATTGTTAGGATTTCTGCTGTACTGCATGCACTCCATGAATTATTATCTAGTTGGCAGACATGAACACATATCAACAAATAATTTGTTTGCTGATTCCTATAAACAACAACTTATACTTTTGTCAGATCCAGCAAACTAGAGGGGTAGCTTAGAATAACAGATAATTTGTTTGCTGATTCCTATAAACAACAGCTCATACACTTGGATTCATCAGAGCAGATGGATAACTTCAACTGAGGAGGCACAGGGTTGAAACACTATGGTGTCTCAAAGTCACCTTGCACTGGTGAATCATGTGTGTTAGAAATACACAACATCTAAATAAAGGGAGGAGTTGTTCTCCATTACCAAAAGCAACAGCAAACAGATATTCACATTTGAATCTTCCAGAATATATTTAAAATGAGCTGGTACATTGTTCTGTGTATGTGTGTGTGTGTGGGGGGGGGGGGGTGCCAACTCATAGATTACTAATAATCTTATCGATGTTAAAGACAATAGCTGTGCTGAAACTTAAAGTCAATAACAGCTTGCACAACACGATTAAGACTCTAGCCTACAGAGCATAGTAGTTCAGAAACTAGCAACAGCATGATCTCTGGTTTTGCAATGAGGTAAGTGTTATTTCAGAATCTCCTTCTCTTACAGGGATTTTTAAACATAGACAAGAGATTGCTCACTCTCAGCCGCTGCATGGCCACTGACTCTACTGAGTTCAGGGTGTGCAATGAAAACCATCCTCTTTACCAAGCAGACTTGACAGAGTAGGTGGTTTGCTCACCTACAGCCTGACCATGTAACAGGTTGTACTGGATTACATATTACAATTAGTGCTAGAAGTAACCTGGCATACTACACACACACACACACACACACACACACACACACACACACACACACACACACACACACACATACATACATACAAACATTTTATATATTACATGTGAAAAGACCAGTTTGATATGAAAATGGTACTGATTCAAAGTCACCTTGCATCTAGTTCAGAAACTACTTTGATTCTAACAAAAAACACCTCAATGCATTTAGCTTTATCCAAGTATCAACAACTGTTTAATAATTACCATGTGATTTTACAGAAATTAGATTGATATAAAATCAATTTTTATTAATGGGAGAAGAAAGATATATCTATTTTTTGTATATAGTGATGATTTGAACATTAGAGAAACTTCAAAGAAATTGCAAATTTTCAACTACCATAATAATTCCCTTGTTGAAATTAATTATTGAGCACTGGAAATTAGATCTGGAAATCTATTTTTAAAAGTTTACTCATTTAATTATATTAATATAACAGTATTTCATTAGATAGTTTGAAGAATATTTTGCATCATTTAAGAAGGGTATGACAAAAAAATGTGTATTTACAGGGTGGTTCTATTATTAAAAAGTATTTTTTAAATTTTGAAACCAATTATTAAAAAAAAAAAGCTATTTTTATTAAAATTCAAAAGTGATTTAACTAACAATTTTTGTACTGGAAAACTAAAATAGTTTTGCATTCAATTGATTACTGAGTCTTGAGGAAGTACTGAAGTTGACTTTTGCACTAATATGGTTCTGTTTATAATGGATACAGGGTAGTAAAGGCAGCAGGTAGGGGAAGAAAAAGACAGGAGGAGAAGGAAGGGAAAAAAAAAAAGAGAAAAAGGAGAATAAGAAAGAAAGCTAATTTTAAATGCAATTAACTCTCAGAAGCATCAGTCTTTTTTTAATTATGAAGAACTAATAGTCTTCCTAAAATTCAGAGTTTGTATCTTTAAAAATAAATATCTAAAATGTAGATAACAGAGGCAAAAAACAGTTATTGAAGATTTCAAATATCCTGTTCTACAAATACTGCCACTGGTATTGCTTTATGCTTGATTTTAGTGGTTGTTGCTCTTATTTAGCCTGAGGCAAGCTCTGACTAAGTACACTTCTAATCAAAAATATTTCAGTCATAACCCTTCCATTCATATTTCAAGTAGTGTATCTAATATAGGACTACATTATCCAAAGTGTCCTTCCATTTTCAAAAAGGAAATATATGATCTAAGGAAGATTTAGCTGCTAATTCTTGTAAGACAACCAATCATGTAAAGGCCTTCTACATCAGTTTTATGAAAAAGAGTATAAAGTGCATGGGTATTACAGCTAAATTAACTTGGCACAGCCACTAATTCTCCATACAATTGTTTACAACTTGGAAATCATTGGCATGATGAGCCAATGAAGGAGATTCTGCATGAACTCTTGTCCCACTAGAAACAGAAGCCAACTCTTCCTTAAACAACACCATACCATCTTAAACACAAAAAGAACAATTTAGACAATGTTGGTTATAATGCAGTACATGAAAAAAAGAAAACAAAACTGAACAGATATCCATGGCATGAATGCCTTCATTATTGGTTGTTCAGTGAGGCTTGTCTTTGAGCTAAACAACAATAACACCATCATTAGTACAAAGAACAAGTGAAATTAAATGAGTTAGCTAAAAATCAAATCTTGAGACTTAGCTTGCCAGGACTTTAGCACCGCACCAATAAAATACTTATATAGGGTGGTAAATTGGCAAAATTATTACAGTGCCAGTTAGAATGCCTTGCAGTTTTTGCTTCAGCTTTCTACACTAAAAGTTCAAATACTGCTACAGTCAGTTTTGCTTGCCATTTCTTTGAAGCTGATAAATAAAGTACCAGTCTAATATTGGGGTGATAAACCCAGCCACATTGAGCTGCTCAAGATACACTATATATCATGATGGTGCCATTATGATTCCATCAGAAGCTGAAGTCTCACAGAAGGTATAAGAAAGTAAACTCTTAGACTATAGATGAAGACGTTTCCCTAAAACTAAGCACATTATCCAATCCTTTCTTCCCCACATCAGCAACCCTCTGAAACTCCTTCCCTGCAGATCTCAATATGAAAAAATATTTTTTCTTTTTAATCCCTTAGAGTGAGAAGAACAGTATCATGGTCCTCTTAAGGGACTCCAAGACTGAAGGGAGAGGCAAGTAGTTATTCTTTGAGTAGATATCTAGTTTGAATGTTTGCAACAGACCAGATTCTGCTATAGACACCCAAGGACTAAGGAAGGTATTATAACCAAGCAACATAAGACTCTCACCCAAGAATACAGGAGTCCCTCCAATGGGATTCCACAATTCCACAGCTTTTTCCATTTGGTAAATTCCACTCACAAGTTTGACTCAAAAATATGGGAGAAGAAACTGGACCAAGATGTTGCACAACAGGATCAAAACTCCAAACCATGTAGTTATGAAGCGAACTTCTTAACCCCACAACCAAGACTGACAAATCCTCAACTGCATCAAATTCATCAGTTTGGAAGCTATGAGCAATGGTTACCTTTTGTCAACTTGTTTAGACTAAACTCTTTTACTCTTTTACTTGTTTCAGTCATTTGACTGCAGCCATGCTGGAGCACCGCCTTTAGTCAAGCAAATCGACCCCAGGACTTATTCTTTGTAAGCCTAGTACTTATTCTATCGGTCTCTTTTGTCAAACCGCTAAGTTATGGGGACGTAAACACACCAGCATCAATTGTCAAGCGATGTCAGGGGGACAAACGCAGACACACAAACATATACACACATACATATATATATGTTTCCATCTACCAAATCCACTCACAAGGCTTTGGTTGGCCCGAGGCTATAGTAGAAGACACTTGCCCAAGGTGCCACGCAGTGGGAATGAACCCGGAACCATGTGGTTGGTAAGCAAAAGCTATAACACTATCCACATTCTTCTCAGAAAAATAAACAGAGAGAAAAAGATATATGAGGGAACTCTAATATAATCCATTATTTTGCATAAAAAACAACAAAAAAACTGACAGTTATTCAAAACATGATTCAGACTAAACTTTTATCTCAGCAAATCCTAACTTAACACTTATTTATTCTAACCTGCTACCATTAGGAAAATGTATGCATTTCTCTACATCAATATAGACTGCTTGGACAATTGTAAAAATATACCGTATTACCTGACATCAAAAACGCTTTCTCCTTGAGGATGCACCCTAATTCTGACAAATAAAAATTTCAAAAAGAAAATAAACATAAAAATAAGGTCCTGGTACTTTGGGTCTTGTCACCTTTACAGATGCAATGCGAAAAACAAAAATCACTGTAACTTCCAGCATGCCACTTAAAATGTTCCTAACATTTATTTTGGCTGTTCGTCTAACACTTATTTGCGCTATCCCTTTATGCTGGCTAACCGTGACTGTCTCTATTGTGACCCCACTCATCATGTCTGTAAAACTAACAAAAGGCAGCACTCACCTACCTTACCAATTTGTTTTGTGGGACCATCAGTACAGAGACATGATATGGTAAGTATGCTCTCAAAGTTTATGCCTACCATCATGTGTTCACTGTAATATTCAAACTACACTACGACAGGGATGGGATTCAGAGGGGGAAGGGTAGGGGATGCCACTCCCTCCCCCTACCATCACTACCACCACCAACCAAGAAACTTCTCAAATTTGACTGTTTTGCTTAAATATGTATGATGGAAAACATATTTTTGTACCAGCAACAAACAACCCTTGAAGGGTTCAGTATAAAAATTAAATTTTTCAGTATTTCTGAACATATACTGTCATTTCATTGATCTTGCAATGAACCAGACCTCAGACCCACTCTGTACCAGAAATTTCTGGATCCACTTCTGCACTACGATACTCCAGTTCAGCTATTCACTGTTTGGCCTAGCAGTGATTTTTATCTCCATGTGTTCTGTCAGGAAGCTTCTCGGCCAATAGTGTCTCAGTTCATGCAGGTGAACGGGGCTACAGCTGGTACAGTATTTTAAGACTTTGGAAGTATTGGATGTAGACTTATACAGTACTTTTTTTTCTCTCAGACAAAGGAAAAACTAAACTCCATAATAGGAAAATTATTGTGAGAAATACGGAATAGCATTTTATTGCACAGTTACACTTTGTACAAATACCACATGAACATGACATCCCAAACAGAACAAAATAAAAATGAAATAAAGATTACAGTAAAATCTACACAATAAAAAACATTTCAATCATAAAATCCTGAAAATATTTTGCTTATTGCTACCATTTGTAGAAGTACCACAGAAACATGACAACCCAAATAAAAAATAAAAACGGAACAGAGATTAAAGTCTGCACAGCTGAAATATTACAAATAAGAAAACATTTTAATCTTCAAATCCTGAAAATATTTCACATTATTACCATTAAAACTCTCACACGGATATGACAAAGCAAACGTTACAACTAATTACAATGGAAAAAGATTAAAAAGTGTGCAAATATTAAATGTATAAGGAAAATAGTTCACTCTTCAAATCCTGAAAACTGACACATCCATAGCTCCAAAACCAGAAAAACCATCAGGGTCATCAATACTATCCAAAGCGTCACTATCTTCAAACAAAACATCATCTTCTGTGCAATCTAATGCATTATTGATGCCACATTTTAAAAAAGATTTTTACTATTACTTCAATTTTCACAGTGTTATACAATTTCAGAACCCACTCACATACCTGAGCAATTGTTGGCCTTTTCAAACAACCTGTTGGTGTTAGGTCATTGTCCTTCACTTTCATCCACTGATTCCACTCTTCTTTCATAAATGCCTTAAAAGGCTTGTTGATTGATACGTTCAGTGGTTGTAATTGGCTTGTTAAACCACCTGGGATTACTGCCATTTTCATTTTCAATTTCTGCACCCTTTCTTTAATAGCCTTTGTTTTGTGGGCATGAAACTGGTCCCACACAAGAATGGATGTTTTCTTTAAGGAAGCCACCAGAACACCTTGACCAGACCTTATCTAGCCATAACTTCACTCCCTCTTCATCCATTCACAACTTTGGATGGACATGAACAAAAATTCCACATAGAATTTTGTCTTTTGGTAAAGTTTTCCTCTTGAAAATAAGCACTGGTAGCAGTTTTGTTCCATCAGCACAACACAATAATACCGCAGTATAATGGGTTTTCTCATGTCCAAATGTCTTTACACTTACAGTTTTGGACCCTTTAACATCTAGTGTTCTATTTGATACTACCTCAAATGTTAATCATACCTAATCCATGTTTTTGATCTGACCCAGTTTGTAGTCAGTCTCCTTCCTTGCATTGATTATGAACCTGTGAAATTTGATTATTTTGTTATCATAATCTTCAGGCTTTTTGTGCTATTCTTATTTTCATTCTCATAGTCAGTTTGTGCCTCTTCATAAATCTGTAACACTAGCTTGATGTGTCACAAAAATCATCCAGACCTCAAGCTGCTGTCCTCACTTTTGATTCATTAATAATCCTTTTTATTGATACAGCAAGACCCAAATTTCTCTCCATAACTATCCACTCCTTCTCTTGCTCCAGTTCTGGCCACTTAGCTGCAGTCTGATGCAGGTTACATTTAAGTCTTGATGCTTGAGGTTACCATAATAACAGTTGTGCTAAAAATTTTAAATAAAATCTTCTGAAGTTGTGGATCACTCCTAATGTCAGTAGGTCCAGATATGAACTGGTTAAGACCATGGCTTTCAGAGATCAAGGAGGAAGCCTATGTTGCTGTCTGAACACAACACGCTTCATCACAGAGAGTGAGTAAATGATGACTGAATGCAACACGTTTCATCACAGAAAGTGAGTAAGTGATTATGATACTATTGTTATTAATATTTTGTTGTAAACCTTTTTAACATGCTGCATTTTTAGTTCTTCCATCACCTAATAATGACCCCTTGAAGTCAGGTTGTTTGAAGAGAGTGACAATACTGGCAATATAGATACACATGTAAAATATCACTCGTCAGTTGCCTCATCTAATATACAGTACCCATACGGGAATGAACTTTTGTGACTGCATATATTAAAAGAAATTTTATGATACTTTTGTTTATTTACTACTTTAACAAAGTGTAATTTATACACCTCACTCAACGGTCATATACAGGGGTTCAGATTACTGTGTAGCATAGATCATTTTCCTCTGGGGTTTGGATATGCCTATGAAAAATGCAGCCTTTGGCCTCCAGGATGCATGGTAGATTTTCAAGACGTATTTTAGGAAAAAAGTAGAATCTTCAACACTAGGAAATATGGTACTTACCTTACAATTTCAAGAGCAATATCACTATAAGAGCAACAGTAACACCAGAATCTTCAGTTAATAATCAGAGAAAGTGATGATTAAATAATTACCCCAAAACATTTGGACTATCATCTTCAGTGCATATAAACATAACAACCATATTTACAGATTTAACTATATTTTGAATCTGTAAATTCAATAAGCAAATCAGTAATTTCCTCTCATTTCTTCATAAACAACAAGACTTCATTAAACTTGAAACTATGCCTTTTGGACTGGCAGCATAAAGTCTTTGAATAGATTATGATGTCACAATACATATGGATCACATGACATCAACATAAAGAGGAGATAATCGAAATTACTGTACAAAATGCAGGAGACAAAAAAAATTAGAATTTAAAAAATATAAAATATGAAATAATACACAAATATACAAGTTTTGTTTCCTCTGTTTCTGAGTTAATAAATGGAAATTTTTTGAATGTTACAATTTCCATACAGATTCTTTAGAGTGTTGGCCAAAATATTTTACTGTGTTTGTTCTGGCTCCTTGGAGTCTGATTTCAATTTCTGCTGTGGTCAACTTTACTTCTCATCCTCCAATAAAATCTGTATCAAAGTTAAGAGTAGCTGATTTCTTGGCCTAACAAGAAACTATTGACAAACAAACCAAAAACTTAGTTTTGATTTCTAAACAGAATTCCTTCAACTTGCATTTCTGGTATTTTAAGGAAAGCATGAATATTGCAACTTCCAATTTAGAAAGAACTATATTTTTAGTCAACCTAGTTATCAAGTAAATGCAGCTTGTCAGCAGAACACCAGAGAAGATTTATCTCTTATCCTCTTCTTCACTCTGCCACAAATCTAAAGCTATGTACCATCTCTCAATGTCTTCTTGGAACTTGAGAAACATTTAATTTTATGGTTTTACATCCATTTTTCTCTTACATAATCACTTTGATCATTCAAGAATTTTACACCAGAAGTTTCTAAAACCCAGATTACTCAACAAGGGTACCTTTAGGTGGTCACTGACCTGCAAGAAATAGCAGCCAAATCCCCATTAAATCAGCCTTTACAATTAGACAATGTGATCTTGGATGCAGTGTGTCCCGAAAAAAAGGCGGACTGTCTTTGACCACAATCAGACTTGACATGAGACATGAGACAAACGACATCTCAACTATGAAGATAAAAATGTATCTAATGATAAAATGCAAGAATAAAATATTATTTCCATCTGTGATGACAGAAACTAAAATAATAATGATAATAATAATAATAATAATAGTAAGTTAGAAAGTAATAAACTAGATATTACAATCATAGATAAAGACAAGTGATGTTGCTTACTTATTGACCTATCATGCCCATTTGATTCCAGGATCACAAAGAAAGAAGAAAAAGAAAGAAAATACAATTCCTTAAAGTTTGAAATAGGAAGAATTTGGAGCATACAAACAGTAAAGGTTGTGACTATAATAATTGATGCGTTGGGAATAGTAAGCCAAGATATAGACAAATGACTGAAAGAGATTGAAATAGAATGCCCAGTAGAGCTCCTACAGAAAGGTTGCCTCTTAGGGACAGCAAGGATTATCAGGAGGGTTCTAAGCACTTAAAAGACTGCCAAAAACATGTGGATACCTAAGGTTACAGATAGTCACCTGCTACCCAAATAAATCCTACCAGGAATAAGACCAAACCTGAGCTTTGCTTCCATAATAATAAACTCAATCAATTCTAGAAGCAGACATTAAAGTTGCATTCTTTATGTTAATAGTCCAATAGCCTAAGCACTCAGTCATAAGCATTCTGTTTGTGTCTGTATAACATAGTGGCACTCTGTTGGTTATGACGATGAGGGTTCCAGTTGATCCAATCAACAGAATAGCCTGCTCATGAAATTAACGTGCATTGACTGAGGACTTCACAGACATATGTACCCTTAATGTAGTTCTCGGGGATATTCAGCATGACACAAAGTGTGACTAGGTTGGCTCTTTGAAATACAGGTACAACAGAAACAGGAAGAAAGTGTGAGAGAAAGTTGTGGTAAAAGAGTACAGCAGGGTTTTCCACCACCCCCTGCCAGAACCTCGTGGAGCCTTTTAGGTGTTTTTGCTCAAAAAACACTCACAACACCTTGTCTGGGAATTGAAACTGCGACCACGAGTCTGCTGCCCTAACCACTGGGCCATTGCACCTCCACCTGTATGACATAACTGTATAAGTAAAGCAGCTAAAATATGAAAATCACGATATATTAGTTGGGTAGGGTCCTAATTTTTATCAATTTTCTACCATATTTAAATTTCTGTCCCTTACCAATTTGATAAGGTCTTCTTTACCTCTTCATTCTTGTGTTTAGCTCAGTACTTCAATACACACGGCAATTAATCTTTCATCATAGATAAGATATAGTAACAGTTCAGTTGATAGTGAGATATTTACATTATTAATTAGGTATTTCCAGCCGCCTGAAATGCCAGATTTTCAAAATTTTGCTAAGCCACCCTCATTAAAGTAGGTTCTGCATAGAAAGAACCCAAAGAATCTAAAATGCAGACTGTTGGCTCCATAATTTAAACAAGTCAAAGTATTATATATATACAACCAAAACAGTATTTTCTAAATTTAGATGTGGATGTTCCTTTCACAAAGGAAAAAAATTAAAGATGTATAAAATATACTGGAAAAATACAATAAATAGAAAATATTGAGGAAACAGTTTAAATACAATTTCTTAAATGATATAACACAAAAAATAATTTTAAAAAGTTTATTATTTTTTTCAAGGAAAATTATAATGCTATTTCTAAATTTCAGCTCGATTTTGTTTCAACTTCAATTACACATTATGCTGAAAACAAAATGCATTACTTTGATATTAAGAGAATATTCCCTTTAATGATTCAAGCCCTTTACAATGTTTTTCTCACTTTTTCTTCATTATCAAGTTTCTATAGTCAATTGTTTCTATCAACTGAATATGAGAAAAATATATTGCTTGTGTTATAGTCCACTCAGGTAATTATTGATACATCATTGTATTTAAGGCAACACTTCACAGATTTCATTAAATTCTCTGAATACATTGACTTAGTGTCATATCATCACCTGAAGTAAGCTTTCAGTCATATTTATTTCATTTGTGATTGAAATCCTTTTTTTATGTCACTTAAACTAATTAGGAGTGGCTGTGTGGTAAGTAGCTTGCTTACCAACCACATGGTTCTGGGTTCAGTCCCACTGCATGGCACCTTGGGCAAGTGTCTTCTACTATAGCCTCGGGCCGACCAAAGCCTTGTGAGTGGATTTGGTAGATGGAAACTGAAAGAAGCCTGTTGTATATATGTATATGTATATATATATATGTATGTGTGTTTGTGTGTCTGTGTTTGTCCCCCCCACCATCACTTGACAACCGATGCTGGTGTGTTTACATCCCCATAACTTAGCAGTTCGGCAAAAGAGACTGATAGAATAAGTACTAGGCTTACAAAGAATAAGTCCTGGGGTCGATTTGCTCGACTAAAGGTGATGCTCCAGCATGGCCGCAGTCAAATGACTGAAACAAGTAAAAGAGTATCTGCTGTACTCAGCTTACATACATGCACACACACACACACACAAGTATACATATACATACATGCAATGAATAAGAGCTTTAACCTGGTTACAACATTCTTGAAGGAAATAATAATGAAATTTGGGCAAGATAAATGTTCTTATATGATTGTGAAATAAGGGAGAACTGTAAATCAGATGAGCAGCATTTCCATCAAAATCTCGACTGTTTCTCTGATATCTGATGAGGAATGTTACAAATACCTACAGGTAGATGAAAAGCACACCCTTATGATGGTACCTGCAACAAGGAAAATACCAGAAGCCCAACCACATCTTGTGATGACAACAACATTGAATATGTCTGTGATATGGTTCTCTTTGAACAGACTAGTGACAATTCATGAAGCGGCAAATAATATGCAAATTAGTCATGGTTATATTAATGAAATTATCTATTATAGACTCAGCCTTAACAGAATATTTCCAAAATAATTCACAGTCTTGCACAACAACAATTATTTTGAAATTCGTTAATGACTTTCAGATCACTAAGGCAATGAAAGTGGCACTTTCTTGGTGGGGACATAAATCATCACTGGCAAATGATTTTTACAAACAGTAAGTTGTCATAATAGGACTCAGAGTTTCAAATGCCAAAGCTAAGAGCTATGATGCATTCTCATCGGCTATTATGACAATTGGAGCATCTATTGTCATAATAGCCAATGAGAATGCATCATAGCTCTTAGCTCCGGCATTTGAAACTTTGAGTCCTATTATAACAACTTACTGTTTGTCCTAAACTATATATATATATATATATATATATATATATATATATATATATATATATATATATATATATATACACACACAACATTTATTTATGTATGTATATATGTATGTATGTACACATATACACAGACACAAACAGTTCCTTTCACAGTTGCCATTCACCATGCAGTGAGACTGAACCTGAAACTACATGGCTGGGGAGCAAGTTTCTTAACTATACAGCCATATACCACATTCAAAGACAATTTATGTAGAATGAGATGAGAGCTTCTGTGAATTTAACCAACAAATTATAAATATCAGCCAAATCTTCCTTAAAAAACATGCTTAGCTACCTTAAATAAGGAAAGAGTACACTAAACAGTGCAATTCAGGTGATACTCCAAAAAAGATAGAGTCGTCACAGATGAAATCCTTTTTGATCATAGTTCAGATCAGTTAGGATAAAACTGAGGTTAAACAACAACTTATGTAGAATGTTATGTCATTTCAGAGAATTTATCATTCTTTTCTTTTTTAAAAAACTTCTTCAGTAAATGCTGTTCAACAATGATTTTAAATGAATTATTTTTGTTGTATTTTATGTATTTACATATCTTTTGGCCTAACTCAACATATACGACTCATCCATGTTACTTCCTTAGCATTATGTCTCTACTGCTTTTTCCCATTGAAAACTAATTAGGTAACCTGAATAAAACTACATGTTTATTACTTCAAGAAAACCAGCCAAACATTCATTGTCTTTTAGACAAACATAAACTGATTAAATATGCTTATCTCTACATGGAGGAAAATATACAAAATATTAGGCTGAATATATATATATATATATATATATATATAAGCAATGTTAATTCTCTAAATGAAGTATTAACAGTAACTGCACGATAAAGTGTAGTATATTGCCACTTAAGTGTGGCTGACCCCTAGGGGTGGATGTTACTGTTGCTTTTAGCCCCAGGAGGACATCTCCTCCAGCTGGCTTATCGACACACGACTGTGTCCTGTTTGCCAAGGGAGTTATCCCTCTCACCACGACCAGCAGCACGAACGTATCCGGATTTCAGGGTTATTTCCCTTCTTCGGCGTTCGACAGCTGATGACCTTGGTGAGAGAGAAAAACCTGGCAAAATCTTATATCTTCTTTTCCAGTGACATTCTTCACTGATATTGAAAAGGTGAAAACAAGCAATGTTAATTCTCTAAATGAAGTATTAACAGTAACTGCACGATAAAGTGTAGTATATTGCCACTTAAGTGTGGCTGACCCCTAGGGGTGGATGTTACTGTTGCTTTTAGCCCCAGGAGGACATCTCCTCCAGCTGGCTTATCGACACACGACTGTGTCCTGTTTGCCAAGGGAGTTATCCCTCTCACCACGACCAGCAGCACGAACGTATCCGGATTTCAGGGTTATTTCCCTTCTTCGGCGTTCGACAGCTGATGACCTTGGTGAGAGAGAAAAACCTGGCAAAATCTTATATCTTCTTTTCCAGTGACATTCTTCACTGATATTGAAAAGGTGAAAACAAGCAATGTTAATTCTCTAAATGAAGTATTAACAGTAACTGCACGATAAAGTGTAGTATATTGCCACTTAAGTGTGGCTGACCCCTAGGGGTGGATGTTACTGTTGCTTTTAGCCCCAGGAGGACATCTCCTCCAGCTGGCTTATCGACACACGACTGTGTCCTGTTTGCCAAGGGAGTTATCCCTCTCACCACGACCAGCAGCACGAACGTATCCGGATTTCAGGGTTATTTCCCTTCTTCGGCGTTCGACAGCTGATGACCTTGGTGAGAGAGAAAAACCTGGCAAAATCTTATATCTTCTTTTCCAGTGACATTCTTCACTGATATTGAAAAGGTGAAAACAAGCAATGTTAATTCTCTAAATGAAGTATTAACAGTAACTGCACGATAAAGTGTAGTATATTGCCACTTAAGTGTGGCTGACCCCTAGGGGTGGATGTTACTGTTGCTTTTAGCCCCAGGAGGACATCTCCTCCAGCTGGCTTATCGACACACGACTGTGTCCTGTTTGCCAAGGGAGTTATCCCTCTCACCACGACCAGCAGCACGAACGTATCCGGATTTCAGGGTTATTTCCCTTCTTCGGCGTTCGACAGCTGATGACCTTGGTGAGAGAGAAAAACCTGGCAAAATCTTATATCTTCTTTTCCAGTGACATTCTTCACTGATATTGAAAAGGTGAAAACAAGCAATGTTAATTCTCTAAATGAAGTATTAACAGTAACTGCACGATGAAAATCCACTGGTTCTTTTCCCTAAAACTATATATATATATATATATATATACATATATAAAAGTGAAATATATGAAAGTGTGTGCTGTGTGTGTCGTACAAAGAGTGTACTGTATTGGCTCTCATACTGAACTAAAAGTGTCCTACAGATGACATGGATGGTGGTGGCAGCACTGTTGTTGTCATCAGTACTTCAGTTAAAAAAAAGGAATCATTATAATTTACCTAGTTGTCCAGAGACTAATTTTTGTTCAGGCAACAATAAATTGCTAAAAAATTAAGTCATACCTATTGCTGAAATTGCAACTCTTAGATATCCATCAAAGAAATTTACAGAAAATAAAAAGGATAATCAGAACCAATTTAAATGATTTAGTTGAATAGCTGACAAAAATTCAAGTAAACAAATGAGTCTATTAAAAACAACTAAAAATATATACAAAGACAAATGTACATTACATAAGTTCATATGAAAAGAGCTGGTACTTATTTTATTGATCCCAAAAGGATGAAAGGCAAAGTCAACCTCAGTGGAATTTGAAGTCAGAGCATAAAGATAGATGAAATGCTGCTAAGTATTCTACCCAGTATACTAACCATTCTACCAGCTTGCCACCTTAACTCATATTGAACATATTATAGATAAAACACTGAAGTGATATTACATTAAACAAAATAAAGTATGCAAATAAATAAATAAAAATCAAAGCTTTAGCATTCAAACACAATTTTACATTATAAAATGTCATGCCTCAAGAACATAGATGTACATCTGGTGGTGTATGTAGAAACTTGCATAAAATATAGTTAGAAACATTATGATAAAGATTTATTTCATTTTACTTTATTTCTAATAATAATAATAATAATAATAGTAATCTTTTCTACTATAGGCACAAGGCCTGAAATTTGGGGAGGGTTCTAGCCAATTACATTGACCTCAGTGTTCCACTGGTCCAAAAGGATCAAAGGCAAAGTCAACTTCGGTGGAATTTGAACTCAGAACGTAAAGGCGGATGAAATACTGTTAAGCATTTTGCCCTCTGTGCCAGCTTGCCACCTTTCCCATTATAATAATAACAGACAAACCGCCCATTGTTGGTAGACTCTGTGCTTAAGACAGTTGGTCTAGAGCCAGACTTGGGCATTCATACACTGAAAATCTTAGCAGTATTAGTTTTAATACTAAATAATTCCTTGGCTATGCACTGACATATGGGTGTGTGCACATTTCAACAACTGTGATAAAAGCCGGCTGAAATTTGCTATGCCTTACTTCCTGGATATTGTCATGAGACCAAAATTTGGAAGGTACAACATACTTGCACACCAAAATGTAATGTGAGAGAGAGAGAGAGAGAGAGAGAGAGAGAGAGAGAGAAAGAGAGTGTGTGTGTGTGTGTGTGTGTGTGTGTGTGTGATGATGGGTTCCGTGGATTTTCTGCCTGATGTTGAAAACTATTCTCAGTTGTGTAAAGTATTCTTGTTTAAGTCACGGCTGGTTCATGTAAATACTGAATGGCTAATTTGATACAGCCACAGGATTTATCCTGGCTTTGTTTACCAGAATGTCATTGCTTTTCCAGATGGTCTTACTAACAAGATCTAAAAAATATTGTGTTTCCCTATTATCTGGAAGATAGCTATAGAGATTTATGATAGATGAGAGATAATTGAAAGCTTTTGGATAGTTTCTCTTATATGTATATACTTGATTCATTGCTTTTTTTATAAATCTGAACATTTTTGCTCTTTTCACATGAACCTTTGTAATGTACACTTGTCTTTGTATATATTTTTAGTTGTTTTTGATAGACTCATTTGTTTACTTCAAAATTTGTCAGCTACTCCACTAAATCATTTAAATTGGTTCTGATTATCCTTTTTAATTGTAAACCCCAAACTTGCTGAACTTGTGCCAAAATTTGAAACCAATATGTCCAATATCAGTCGTTTTTTTTGAAGTTCCTGTTTTTGCTAGGTGGTGATTATGTTTTTTATGTGTAATGTAAGTTGTATTATGTGTTTTAGTGTCAGTTGGTAATTGCACAGACTATGGCCTGTGTGATTTTGTGTCATATCATTGAGTGGCAATTGTACAGAATGTGAGTTGTATAAGATTAACTTTGAGTGCCTTAGACCCATGAAGCCTCTAGGCAACTGCTAAGTGTGCCCTTGTTTTAAGATGGCAGTGTGTTTAAGCTGTGTTATATTATTCTGTAGCAAATTTTGGAGAGTGGATCCTATCACACATTGCTTATCATAAACTGGAACACATTACTAAAAGAATAATTTCACAAATATTGCATATGGTACAGAGTATGTCATACATTACACTAAACAAATCATAAAAAATATATTGGAGTTGAATCTAAATATTATATTACATCATTTTAATACTAAGCTATTATGTTTTGAGTACACCATGCAAAAATGTCACAAAAGACCATTGTAGGTGGTCTTTATGCCAATGTAGAGTATGCATTGAGTGAGTAATTTTATTGGGTGAAGATTGTATGAAAGTGTGCGCTGCATGTGTCGTACAAAGAGTGTACTGTTTTGCCTCTCATATTGAACTAAAAGTGTCCTGCAGACGACATGGATGATGGTGGCAGCACTGTTGTTGTCATCAGTACTTCAGTTAAAAAAAAGGAATCAATAATTTATCTAGTTGTCCAGAGACTAATTTTTGTTCAGGCAATACTAAATTGCTAAAAAACTAAGTCATACCTATTGCTGAAATTGCAACTCTTAGAAACTATGTCTCAGCTCTCATACTTATTTTATTCTTTTTTTAAACTTGAAAACATTCATTAGCTTTTGAAACAACCTGAAATTTGGGGAATGGTGAGAAATAGTAATGTTAAAATTCATTACCATCATTACCTGATTCTGATGCCATCTATCATTGTACACCAAAAATTTGTATTCACACTCACAACCAACAGTATCAACTCAATGTTATTCAAATGAATTTTCTTGATGTCTTGTTTGCTGCTTTGCATTAACATTTTCCTTCTATAAAGAAGCTACATATTTCAATAAACCTTAAATATTTAAATTCAATCAAATCTAACACTGAATACTCCCTATTGAAATGAGGAAAGGTCTTGCTTACATTACATACATCTTATATGCCATTAAATAGAGTAACTTATAAAAAGTGTTGAGTCTTCAGCATATGATAAAACATCGAAATTTAGCAATAGAATCCTGATCTCAATAGTTAAAAAAAAACCAAAAAAGGAAGGAAAAAAAACAAAAAAAGAAAAAAAAGAGTAAAACTGATTTTATTAAAATCAGTAGTGGCATTTCATCAGTGATGTGTCAACTCACTTTTGTGCTATGTCATAGAAAAATTCATTAAGGTTCAAATTCTGAAGAGCTCTCATTTAACATGTTAAAGCTTTTCAAAAGATAGTATCCACCATAACACAACATTTTTGCATTTATTGGGGTAAAAAAGCGAGGCTTGAATACAAAACAAATTTTACTACTGGATTCAGGACAGAATTGATTTTCAACAAAATTAGATATTTTACATACGGCCCCAGCATCATGATTAGAGAAGAAAATGAGAATCTGTGATATGCATACTTTTCTTAGGTATTAACAATATGAGTACTAAAGAATTTGTGACATACATTTTTTTTTTTTTTCAAGTTATTATCAGTGTAAATGTCAACCAAGAATCAAAGCCAGGTTCACTGGGAGTTTATCTCTATGCAGTAGCAGTCACAATTACACAACAGATGACCAACTATTTCTGAATAGACTGTTTTATTCTCCCTTTAATGATAATAAAAGCTCCAGACTCCTGATGGCAAGACTCACTGTACGCTCCAGAATTACACCTTTAAATTAATAATTGCAAACTTTCCTATCGCAGGCTTACAACAAACAATAACCTGCCACTTCAGAAAGCAACTTGCAAAACAAAAACAAAAAAGAATTCCAGACTCTACCACCCCACCATTAAATTATGTTACAAGAGTTCATGTAGACTTGATTTATCTATATACGGTTGATGTTATCACCACAGACTTTAAATAAAGCAAATTTAGAATGACAGCAAAAGGATGGAGAAGTAGAACTGGTAAGGTGCTAGATTAAATGTTTTATTTACATTATTTAATACCACTGTTATACTTTCTAAATGCAAATTCTGACAATGTTGGCTTTGTCTTTTACCCTTTTGGGCTCAATAAAATACATATCACATATATTCTGGGGTTGATTTCATTGACAACATTCTACCTGCTGATGTATGACCTTAATAAAAAATTATTATTACTACAAATGATATTGAGAAAATATAAACTTCTCATTAAAGGGACTTATGGTCCATCTATAATTGTACTTTATTTCACTTATTTTGCCAATAATATTGAAAAAAAAGTCTTTTTTTTTTTTACTTAGCAGGAGTATCTCAACTAGTCACCTGCTCCTATATCACCCCACCAAAAATAGGCAGTGCAAACATTACATTAGTATCATCTGGGAACACATGATATCAACATTAACTAAAAACCTGAAAACCTATTTATCCCTATGCAAGAATCTGTTTTACTCAATCCATCATGTTATTTTGATTCATATTGTTTATATCTACAAACCCAACAACCCACGAGCATCTTTTTGCCATTACTTGAAAAAAACTACAGAAATGAACATGGCAATTTGTCTTTCCTTGCTTGGAAAGGTTCTGATAGGATGTACTTTGGTTAAAAAGGCAACACTTTTAGCTGAAGAAGTTAGCCTATTGGAGCTTCCAGTATACTGACATTCATGTTTCCAGTGATTGAGAAGAAACAGCAACAATAAGTGACCTGGTCCAATCAGGAGACACTCAAGCTGAGGTTAGTTATTATGTGAGTGCTTCAACTGTAAATATTAATATTCCCCCAAATTACCTTGACTTGTCTATTCTGATTCTTGATGAAGCACCTATATAACAACCTGATCAAATACTACAAAATATTGAACCATTTATTGCCTTTGTGCTGCATCAATCTACTTACATTAAAAAACCCATAGAAAGATATGATTCACTTGAATATTCTGTATTATGTGATCACACTTAAGAATATTGAAACGTTGCAGATATCACATTGATAATATTGTGTGTTAGTAAGAGAAGAATGCAATAACTATGTAAATTACCTTGTATTAAATTGACAATAGAAATGTTTGAATTTATAAAAGATACTGCAATTACTACCTGCTGTTGTTGTTATGAATACCCTTATAAACAACTAACTCTGTAGTGGATACTGCTGAAACTTATAGTGAATAAATTCATGTTGCATTATGGATTATTCATGCTATTATTATTATTATTATTATTATTATTATTATTCCGAGGTCGAGTTAGCCTTTCATCTTTTCGGGGTTGATAAATTAAGTACCAGTGAAACACTGGAGTCAATGTAATCAATTATCTATATCACCCAAATTTCAGGCCTTGTGCCTAAAATAGAAAGGATTATTATTATTATACCCTTAACACCCATCACTTCTCTATCACCTGAAAACAACATAGGCACATATTACATGCCCCAGCTTTCTCAGTTACCTTTCTTCCCCACCCCGAACCACTTCCATTTATGATTGCCTTCCTCTACCAACTGTCACAACTCACTTGCTTCTCATCACCTATCCTGCCCTCACATATCTACGGCAACCCCTGCCCCCAAGCCTCTCTTGCATTTCTTTCCATCATTTGCTATAGTCACCTCTATTCTGCCCACTCACCCAGTCCAAAGCTCTGTATCACTTCACCTATCCTCACCAACCCCAAAGTCCTTCAAAGGCATGTCCCAACACATCTTCACTATATTTCTCACACTACCACTCTTTTTATCTTGTCTTACTTTTTAACTCACTCTCCTTTCTTTTCCAACTGGGTAATCCATGTATTTACAGCAAGATTCCTACCTTTGTGTTTAATCTCTCAACTGGCACAAAGCCACTCATCCCTCAACATTTCTCCCCATTCCCAGTCCAGGGGTTTTTGCTTTCTCTTTTGTCTTTTTGCAAGGCACTTGGTAACACTGTCAGTGCTAGTGCCATGTGAAAAGCACATGTGCAAGTGCCATGTGAAAATCACCCATGTTGGTGCCATGTAAAAAGACACCCAGTACACTCTGTAAAGTGGTTGACATTAAGAAGGGCATCCAACAATGGAGCCTGGATAACTCCCAGCCTTGCCAGCTCCTGTTAAACAGTCCAGTCCATGCTAGTATGGAAAACGGATGCTAAATGATGATAGTGATGGTGATGGTGGATTGGTAGAATCATTATTAGAGCATCAGAAAAAATGCTATACAGCATTTATTCTGACAGTTTATGTTCTGAGTTCAAACCCTAGCAAGGTCAACTTTACCTTTCATATCTTCAGGGCCCATAAAATAAAGTACTAAGTTGATGAAATTGATTAAGCTCCACCCATCCTCTTGAAATTGCTGACCCTGTGCCAAAATTTGAAGCAATATTATTATTATTAATATTATTATTATTATTATTATTATTATAATGGCGACAGACTGGTAAAATCATCAGCATGCCAGATAAAATGCTTAGCAATCTTTCTTCTGGTTTATGCTCTGAGTTCAAACTCCACTGAAGCCAACTTTACCCTTCATCTTTTTGGAGTTGATATAAAAAGTACCAATGAAGCACTGGAAGTCTCATAATTGACTAGCCTCCTCCCACCAAAATTCAGGCTTTGTGCTCAATGTAGAAAGGATCATTATTATTGTTATAAAAGAAATCATTATTATTTAGGCCCCGAGCTCACAGAATTGTTAGCACAGCAAGAAAAATGCTAAATGACATTTTGTCCACTTTTATATTCTGAGTTCAAATTTCACTAAGGTCAACTTTGCCTTTCTTCTTTTCATGGTTGATAAAATAAGTACCAGTTGAGAATTGGGGTTGATGTAAATGAGTTTGACCCTTCCTCAAAATTGCTGACCTTGAGCCAAGATTTGAAACCATTATTCAGGCAGCAAGTGGGCAGAATGCTTAGCGGCATTTCGTCCGTCTTTATGTTCTGAAGGGACCTCTAGGTACACTATAACCAAAGATGGAATGGTCATAGCTGGTATGCCTTTGGTCATAGGTCTGTTCAGAGATGACTTGGATCTAAACAACAATAATTATATTTTACCTATGCTTATACATTTCTCCAACTGCTTACTGACCCATGGTTATTATTTTTATCTTTTAGTCAGAAGAAGAGGCAGTGACCATAGCTCTTTAAAGACCTTCCAATAGTGGTAGAATGGAAGGAAGGAGCAAATTAGACACATGGCCTGAATGCTTGCAACAAGTGGACATCATCACTAAAGGCACCAAGGACCAGGTGGTGTTAAAGAGGGCAATGGATTAAGTCTACAAGCAAGCTAAGACAGGATTTGAACAAGTAAGCTAAGACAAAAATGCAAAACGATGGAACAAGCACTGCAAAGCATCCCATTCAACAGTCTAACATTTCCACCAGTCCACCATCCTAGGTAACAAAAAAGCATTGCAAGACATTTCATGTGATCCTCTAATATCTCTGACAATTCACTGTCTAGTTTATTTGCCTTTTAACCTTAGTCATTCCTCTCGCTAAGCAACCAATTACACATAGTGTAATCTGCACCATGTATCATCACTTCCTTTTATGCATTCACAGACTATGAGCAAATATGTTTTTGTGTCATTCAGTTTCCCTTGGGTACATTTTATGAATGCGTTTCCTCACTAACACTAGCCATATCAATAATTAATATGCACTTACATAATCTCTGAACATATCTAGTTTGTAACATATAGTCTAAGTAAAATTTTAATGATAAGATTATATTTTTACAAAGATATAGAAGTTTCTAAGGAAGTTCTATAATGTCATGATAAGCTATGTACTTTCATATTGACACTATGACAAACATAACATATTTTTGCTGTGAACCCTTGAATTTGGTTATAATTATGCTGGAACCAGTTAAAAGTTGATAAAAATCTGCAATAAAAAGATAATTAGCTGCTTATGTTCTGTTCTTTATAACAAGCATAAAACAGACGATAGTGTGTTGTGTGTTATTGTGTGCATGCACACACACAAGTGGGGGAAGAGATATACACAATAGGATAAGTGAGCAAAGTGTGTATGTATAACAGAGACAGGGGAGAGAAAAGGAAGGAGGAGACAGAGACAGACAAAGGTACAGTTGCTGAGGGGCTGGATCATATCACTTAAAAATGCACTTAAAACTATTTAATTGCTTGATACTAATTAAGAACTCAGAATTATTGTATTTCATTATATATATATATGTAATCAACATCAATTTCACATCTACTTTTCCATGTTAGTATAAACTAAATGACTTGTCACAGCTCAGGTTATTCAGAGTTACTCCCTACTTTTAAGGATCTGAGACCATGTCATACTGATTCAATCATTCACACACACATATACATGCGCGCGCACACACACACACACACACACACACATGCGCGCACGCACACACACACACACACATGCATAAACACAAGCATGGCTGTGTAATTAAGAAGACTGCTTCCCAACCATGATGTTTCCGATTCAGTCCCACTGCTTGGCACTTTGAGCAAGTGTCTTCTGTTATATCCCTAGGTCAACTAAAGCCCAGTAAGTGGATTTGGTAGACATAAACTGGAAGAAGCCCACTGAACCATTGTGATTGTGTGCATGTGCATACCCTTGTCTCAACATTATGTGATGATTATAAATAAGTATCACCATCATACAATCTATGTTGTTCATTTCCAGTCTTCCATGAAAAATATGTCTGGTCATGGGGAAACATTACCTTGCTCGGAAGCAGATGAGGGTTGGCAACAAGAAGAGCATCCAGCCATAGAAAAAAGTTTGCCTCGACAAATTTCATTTGGCCCATGCAAGCATAGAAAAATGGATGAATGGTATATATATCCACACACACACACACGTATGTATGTATGTATGTATGTATGTATGTATGTATGTATGTATGTATGTATATGAGTAGGTACATGTACACAGAATCTATGGGTGTGATCTCTGACTGACACAAAGTTCATACAAAATTAATAATAAAAAATGCATAACTGAATGATTAAATAAGTTAAACTACTAGAGTCTAACATAGGCATATGACCACAAGTTTCAGGAGAGAGGAAAATAAATTAAATCAACTCTAACCAGAAAAATGAATGTGAGTAGTTATAGCTTAATACTATAAATCATTTTGTTCTAATGAAGTTGTCAATCCAGCTCCCAATTAAATAAGTTAAATTAATGAATTTATTAAGATGTTATGTTATTTGATTTATGAACTCATATATTCAAAACAAATAAGTTGGTTTGCAACAAGATTAGCTATTGTATATATTTCTCTTTCCCTATCACTGTATAATTTTTACAATCCCAAACCACCACTATTTTACTAAAGTTCTATTTTTTACACAAACGCATACACACACACACATACACACACAAACAGGTCATGTGGTTTTCAAGTTCACTTTGCAATCATGTGATTTCAGATTTTATCCCATTGCATGGCACCTTGACAAGGGTCTTCTACTATAGCTTTAAGCCAACCAATGATAGTTGATGGATGGAAACTCTATGGAAGCCTGTCATATATGTGTACACCTGCATGTGAGTGCATGCATACTGTTTCAGCATGTCTTCACATTAACATCTTTTGAAAATCTGTGCAATTGCTTACATTTCTCATGAACAATATATCCATATGGCTCAGCAGTAAAGAAAGATTAGTGTAATAAAAACACCTGGCTTTCAAAACAACTACAGATTGGTAACAAGAAGGGCATCTGGTTGTATTGTATTGCCTCATTAAATCTTGCTCAACAAATGCTAGATTAGAAACACCAGGCATAAAAATGATGATGATAATGATGATGATGCTGATATGTATACACACACACAAGTAAGCACATAAATGTGAAACAAGGTGGAAAGAAATAGTACTCAAATACCAAAGGTAGAGTAATATGATCTTATTAGAGTACAAAAACTCTTCACAAACTGAATATATATATATGTGCGTGTAAGTGCACACACACACACACGTGTATATATATATTATACACACACACACACACATATATACATATATATATCTATGCATGTATAATTATCATGTGTTAAACATTACTTATTTAGTAGTTCTGCCAGTGTAACACGTTTACAGTATACTTTATCATCTATAAAAGAGGGATAATTTTTCATTCTACTTCCTACTATTCTCGTTTGTTCAATACTCATTAAGCTATGATGTACTAACCAAAGGTGTACAGCCACACACACATGCATACACACTCACACATGCATTCACACACACTCACATACTGCCACATACGAACACAAAAATCAGTAAATCTGCAAAGTGATCTTTTTCTGATAAAGCTTGACAACATTTATTACAGATTAAGTGAAATGGGATAAAGTAGCCCCTGATTATGCAAAAGAATGAAAATCATATGATTAAAAATATCTCATCTGATTCATATGGTCTTAACTACAGAAACAGGAAGGAAGTAAAAAGCAGTTAGCTATTTATTTCATAAAATCTTGTCAGTCAATTGAGATACTTAATGTTTCAAAAGAAGAGTTCAGTAATTTGTGTGAGAATGAGAGAATGTGATAGATAGATAGATAGATAGATAGATAGATAGATAGATAGATAGATAGATAGATAGATGGAGGGAGAGAGAGAGAGATGGAGAGAGAGAGAGAGAGAGAGAGAGACAGACAGACAGACAGTGTGTGTGTGAGTTGTACATGTGCATACGCCATCTGGAAATATTTTGTACCTGTTCCATTTGGTTATAGTAGTGAAGGTAATAGGTACCATATGCAGGAAGACAGGTACTTTCCAAGTAAAACAAGTTTTTATCTACATTTATCTTGATAAAAATCAGAATATTAACCAAATCAGGTTGCAGAACTGTGATAGGTCTAAGGTTAAAAGAACTTTAATCAATTTGTTTTGTTTTTTTTCCCCTTTCTTTAAAAGGAAATTAAAATTAAATTCTTTTTCAATTTATACATATCGTGAAACATAGAGAGCGTGGCTGTGTGGTAAGTAGCTTTCTTACCAACCACATGGTTCTGGGTTCAGTCCCACTGCGTGACACCTTGGGCAAGTGTCTTCTACTAAAAGCCTCAGGGCGACCAAAGCCTTGTGAGTGGATTTGGTAGACGGAAACTGAAAGAAGCCCACCATATATATGTGTGTGTGTGTGTGTGTGTGTGTGTGTGTGTGTGTGTGTGTTTGTCCCCCAACATCGCTTGACAACCGATGTTGGTGTGTTTACGTCCCCGTAACTTGTAAAAGAGACCAATAGAATAAGTACTAGGCTTACAAAGAATAAGTCCTGGGGTCAATTTGCTCGACTAAAGGCGGTGCTCCAGCATGGCCACAGTCAAATGACTGAAGTAAAAGAGTAAAAGAGTTATACCATTATGTCTTGAAACTAATAAAGTATAATGTAGGCCATTTTTGAACTCTGCATTTTATATTTATTAATAAGGAAGGTGACTATATTACTAAACATATTGTATAATGACTTCTAACATTGTGTTAAGAACAAAAAATATTTTCCACAGAAGCAGAAGAGATAATACTGATATAAAATTTATTTTCCTAACTTATAAGTAACACAATTCTATATTTCTGAGATGAAGAATTTATATTATGTGTATTGTTTATGTTAGTTGGACCGGTGTCCTCATCTTGATTGTTGCTTTCACTATGTTTCAGCTGCTGTCTGCTCCAGCCTTCTTCAGGTCTCTTGGGCTGGAATTTCGATCCTAACTTTCTGCTTGATTCATGTGGGTGTACTGTTCTTATTCTGCTCTCTGTGTTTCACGATATGTTTTGCTTCAGTTGATTTTTATGAATTATCTTAGTACCTTGCCTGGGATTGAACTCAGAATATCTAGGTGACTGCACTGTATTAACCAACACCTTTATCTACTATGCTATGTCCACTGTAGAAATTAACCTACAGACATAGTGTAGTAGATAAAGATATTATGTCTATAGTAGAAATTAACCCACAGGCATAGTATAGTAGATAAAGATGTTCTGAGTTCAATCCCAGGTAAGGCATTAAATAGTTACAACTTCTGAATGGGTACAATTTACTGAAAGTTTTAGCCATTTTGAGATATTGTTTTAGCATAGGTTTTCATCATATGTTTCCTTATCTCACAGATTTTTGCAAGATCAATATGTAATATCAATAAGGGGCTTGACTCAGGAAGTCCAGAGAATAACACACTGAGATCCTATAACAAACAAGAATAAATAGCTAAAGCAAAACAGAATTAGTAACTTATGAAATTATTTACATAAAGCTACCTTTACAACACTATAGCCCAGAAAATTGAAAATCTGATTTCTATAGTATGCTTATTTTAATGTAAGAACACAATAGACTTAAAAATAATCCACCATGAAAATCATCACCATTATCTATCAATATACTGATAACAATAGCAATCATTGATTTCAATTCAAGCAACATAAATACTTTTTATTCATTATTATTTTTACTATTTTCTTTTTGCATTAACTTTGTTAATATTACTTATAGACCATATCAATACATTCATCAAAGAAGATACTTAGAAAGAAGAATGGATAAATTCAGTTACCGGAGTTAGTCTGCAAATAACTAAGCTTTATCCTTTATGACAACCACTTGCATTATTTAACAATAAAAAGACTCTACCGGTAGCATATATCACTTAAATCCACTACAGCTTACAGGTGAAAATTGAATTATGCAGAATACTTCTAAAGAATCTTGCAAAATTTCTGTTTTAAATTTAATTTCATCTGTGATTAGCTGAGAAACATTGGTGCTGATCTGTATCTGTACTGTAACTGTTCCAACTCATTCTGACTATAATATTTCAGAAGTGGGAAGAGTATTAGACAACATGAAAAATAAGTAGAAAACTTATTTTCATCGTACTTTTTACATGTACTGAATCCATGTTTGTTGATGTAATGCATTATTTAATATAGGTGGGTGCACAAGGGATGAATATTTAATTTTATAATTTAGACTGTACTGAATTGTATCAATTGAATAAAATATATGTTCCACTTTGACATTTAATGTATGTGTGTCTGTATAACAACACACACATGTATAGAAGCAATTACCGAGATAAGCAAATTAGACACATCGAATATATTAAATATATTAAGTATATCAAATACAAATGGTGGAAATTTTCAGATGATGACTGATGAATTTATATGTATAAATATATAAATATTTATACAAATAGGGCAAACTTATACAGAGTGCAAATGATAGAGAAATTTAAGGAGGTGAAGGAAAGGTATATGCATATGGATACACACACACACTCACACACACACATGTGTGTGTGTGTGTGTATACATGCATGCATGCACATATATATATATATATATATATATATATATATATATATATATATATATATATGTATGTATATATATATATATATATATATATATATATATATATATATACTAGCAGCTAAGCCCGGTTTCACCCGGTCAGTTTGGATGATGTGGCTGTAAAACCTGCTGTGTGTAAGCATTCAACTTGTTTGGGCATGCTTCTGTTAAAAAACAATTTTAGAATGATTTTTATCTGTCAAAACTCTAAAAATAACTGACCAACAAAAAAAAAAAAACAACCAAGATTCAACCAAATCAAAAAATAAACCCAAATACTAAGCAAACAAAGATGAACCATCCCACTTCCATTGTGCATGCACACGCACACACACAAACACACACACATTCACATACCCTCCCTTTTACATACATGCACATATATTCACACAGCGTTGAAATGCTGTTTGATTTATTTTTTCAGCGTACAATTTTCACCAGCTCACTACCAAGTATGACATCACCCCTTCTTTCCTTATTCATCTATTACCCCTTCCTTTCTCATTCAGAAACACAAGAGTATTATTATAGTTGATTATCTCGGTAACCATGACAGCTATGAAAAAATACAAAGCCCAGCACAGCCACTGGATCATTCTACACATTTGTGTCATTTTTCCATGCCATTCCACCCAGCCGTTTGACCATGAATCCCAAGACAAGAAAGAATCTACCATGTCAAATTTATATGTATAGATGCATACACACACGCATGCATATATATATATATATATATATATATATATATATATGCATGCATGTATGTATCTATATATATACACACACACATATATACATACATATATATATATATATATATATATATACACAGATATATATATACATATATATACACAGATATATATATACATATATATATATATATACACACACATATATATATATATACATATATATACACACACACATGTATATACATATATATACACACACACACACACACATATATATACACACACACACACATGCATATATATGTGTATATATATGCATATATATATATATATATATATATATACACATACATACACACATATATAAATACATACATATATACACACACACATACATATATAGACATATATATAATTTTTATGTAGGCAGTTAAAATTATAATGTAAATTTGTACTTAGTACTCAACCAACTAATCAATCCAGTAGTGTTTCCATGAAATACAGATAAAATTAACTAAACAACTTCACAGTATTTCTAGGAAATTGAGACATGCAAATACAATAACAAAAGACAGTAACAGCTAATTATCTTCGATGCACATGTCAGAAGGATAAATAAACAGAGAACTAGAGACACATTGCTAATTATATCTGTGAACTAGACTCTGCTCCTGGTGAGAAACAATCTGCATTCTAAACAGAAATGAACCTGGCAGTCTTGTTAAAAAGCAATATTCTATGCCTGAAGAAGCAGCTGGATTGTGACTAAATGAATATTAGTATCACTGATATTCTTAAATATAACTCTTTAAATGGTCCAATAAAAATATCACTTTGGGAGGAGGTGGGTTAGACTTCGTAAGACTTATAGGTTTTTGAGACTCTGAAATACCCTTATTTATGTGGCTAATTATGAATATTTTCATAAACAAAATGAAAAATCCATGCTTTTTCAATAATAGAAAGTCAAATCATAGTTACTTGTTTCTCTTTCCTCTAAAATAATGAATTGATAAAATGTGCCACACAGTGGTACCTAATCATTAAGAGTTAAGCCACATATTTTACAATAAAGAAGATACATTGGTTAGTCCTAAACTTATGCATATATATATCCTCTTCTCAGACAAAAGATCAAGAGTAAATATCAGAGACTGTGGTTTGTAAATATATATATATATATATATATATATATATATATATAAGGTGGGTGATGGTGCCATGTAAAGTGGTTAGCGTTAAGAAGGACATCCAGCTGCAGAAACCAAGCTATGCAACCTGGTGAGGCTCGCCAACCTTGCCAGTTCTTATCAAGCTGCCTAACCCTTGCTAGCTAGGAAAATGGACATTAAATCATGATGTTGATGATGATTGAAGAAAAGATGAATGTAAGTCTGTTTGACATTTCTAAATGCATTTGAAACAACTTTCACTTGAAATTTGTGATTGGATACAAATGAACAATTTAAAAATATGAAACTGATTAAGATAAGCATAAAAATCAAGTTGGCATCATCACTGCATGATTGCCTTATAGCTGAAATTCAGTAGTTTCATAATACTTTGCAAGAAAGTTTCAAAGAAGACAAGAAACTCAATAAAGAAACTACCTTGTGTAGTATTTTCCAATTCTAAACATTTGAACAATACTCAAAAGTTAAGTTGAACTTCAGTTATATCTGACATTTCAAGCTTTTATGCAATGTGACACTTGGAGAGGAAAATAAATGTACCAAATTCCACATTTGGCAGTTGTGGTAAGTTTGAATTGACATAAATAAATTTGACATTATATATATCTAAATAAAAGAAATGCTATAAGAAATATGATAACTAAAAAATTCCACAACTCCCACCAATACAGACAAAAAAAAATATCATAGAAAAAATGCAAAATAAGTATTCAGTTGTTCACTAAAATTTACATTAGTGTTAAAAATAAAGAGTCAACAATAAAACAAAATCCTAAAGCTCATTTCAGTTTGGTTTACTCTAAGAGATAGTATAAAAAAAATTTAAAAACTTATCAAACAATCTTACTTTTCCTAGCTTTTAATTTTCCATTTTTGTTTAATTTATTTTGTTAATAAATAAGAAGTTTAAATAAAGAACAAAAAGTTTTAATATTGTGATCATTAATAAATTTTGCATGTCTTATAGTAAAAATAACTTACTTCAAGTTTTAATACTATATGCTTAATAAAACATTAATACACACACACAAACCTGTGAAGATATATTACGTAAAAATTTTTTTTTTTTAATATCAGTTTGACATTTTTAAGCAAAATTCTAAGATTTTAAAAGGTCAAACAGATATTTTTTAAAACAGAAATTACCAGTGATACTCGATCATTAACATGAATATCATAATTTTTTTTTCTTAAAAAACTAACTTCAATAAAATATTATTTAATTTCTCACATGAACATCACAAAATATTTCAAAAAAGTTCAATTAATTTTTTCAAAAGTTCAATAGAAAAAAATATTGGTGCAATTAGTGTGAACATAAAAAAATTCATCCATTACTTAAATAATGTTTGTTCTTTTTCCTTCCTAGTCAAGTATAAAACCTAACATTACTTTGCTTTGATAATTTTATTAATTTGCTTGTTTTAGCAGCTAAAGCAGTTGTAAATTGTTGTAGATAGGTATATAAGCTTTAATATGTAACCAATTTTTAGAATTTTTCCTTTTTTTTTGATTCTCATAGAAAGGAACTTTATTTGAAGAAAATAAGAATAATCTCAGTAATGTTTATAGTGTAAGAAAATTATGATCTATGATATATGATTTAGAAGAGAACATTAAAAAATTATGATTTATTTTATGCACACATACACACACACATCAATTTATAAAATTAATGCATATGCATAAATGTGAATATATAATTACTTTTCTCTTGTATGTGTATATCTATACAGATAAAGTGTTATGAATGCATGTGTAAGTGCATACATGTGTGTTTAAATAGGTAGATGGATGGATGAGCAGGCAGGTCAGCATATGTCAGTTAAAAGTTACTTCATAACTGCATGACTCCAAAGTAAATGAAATCCCTATGAGGCTAAAAAACAGCATGGAATCAGATGGTCTGTGGAATCAAAACTGAAGACTGCAAATGTAGGAAAGATGGTAATGATTTAGAAACAGCAGGAAAGAGAGCTAGGTGAGCAGATGCTTATAGCAATTGGTTGATGGAATCTAGGGTTAAGAATGGTCAAGAAAAAGTCAAAATGAAATAATATTCGCACTTAGGCAACTAAATTAATAAATAGCTTGACTATGAAAGTCAATGCCTTATTTAAAATTAAGTTAATTTCATTTATTTTGCTAGGTGATCATCAATCATCTAAATTAGATTAAATAATTAAGTTTTACACTCATGGCCATCTGCAATAGAATATATCATGCAACAGGAGAGAACTATTATATTACTTAAAGCATCTACCATAATTATTACTATGTAAAGGCACAATGGCCCAGTAGTTAGGGCAGCGAACTTGCAGTCGTAGGATATCGTGGTTTCGATTCCCAGACCGGGCGTTGTGAATGTTTATTGAGTGAAAACAACTAAAGTTCCATGAGGCTCCGGCAGGGGGTGGTGGCAAACCCTGCTGTACTCTTTCACCACAACTTTCTCTTATTCTTTCATCCTGTTTCTGTTGTACCTGTATTTTAAAGGGCCAGCCTAGTCACAATCTGTGTCACGCTGAATCTCTCTGAGAACTACATTAAAGGTATACGTGTTTGTGGAGTACTCAGCCACTTGCACGTTAATTTCACAAGCAGGGTGTTCTGTTGATCGGATCAACTGGAACCCTCATTGTCGCAACCGACGGAGTACCACTATATTTATGCTTTCCTCATCGTGTGTGTGTACATACATGCACATGTGCAGACACATATACGCACACTCATACTCTTTAAGTGATTTTAGTTCTTGAACTGAGGCTATATTAAACATGGTCTACAAGATGACAAAAGAGGTTCATAAGGTCAGAGCTTAGCTCAAGATTATATTGCTTTAAGCAGTTGAAAGACAAAGGATTTGCACTTTATCACAAGTAATATAACCAGATCATCTGGAATCTACTTATCCAGTACCACAACTAAGTGAGCTGAGGAGCTGTGCCATATAAACTGACCAACTGAGACAGGATATGAATTCACAAGGAATATGAAATCCAAACAGCACATGCTCAAACACACACACGTGTGTGTGTGTGGCATACCTGCGAAAATTAATACTCTTTATTCTAGCATGCATCATTCCATATCATTACATATACGAAGCTGTTATTTCCTTTGTCACATCTATCATCATTTATCCACAATTTTCCTTCATTTCCAATTACTTTCTCATTTCATTTGTGCTCAACAAAGTCAGTGAATAATTATCATTTAATGAACAAAAAAAAAAGAAAGAAAAGATTACTCATCTAAGAAACTAAATGTGTAAGACAGACATAAAGAAATTATGGAAATTATATTATCTAACTTTGGCATGAGGCCACAAATTTGTGAAGGAGTGAAGTTGATTGAATTTAAGCTTGTACTTGAGTGGTGTTTATTTCATCACACCTGAAAGGCATGAAAAGCTTAGTTGATCTCAGTGAGATTTGAATGGAGGATATGATATATAATATATAGTGTTTCACCAAGCATTCTATGTTTTCCCACTACTCTTGGAAATATAAAAATATGATGGCATATATGTAAAAATATAGAATAAATCTTTTCTCTTTTAAATCATTTCAAAACTATATTATATTTTGACTCAGAATGTAAAGACAGACAACATGCGACTAAGCATTTTGCATTTTGCCCAACAGGTTAATGCTTCTGCCAGTTTGTTACTTTAGTTGATAAATTAATAACAGTATTTGACAAGCAGTTTATTTCATCAACTCTGAAAAGCTTACCTTAGTGGAATTTGAACTGACTATATAAAAAGCTGTAACTAAGTGCCAAATGGAATTTTGTCCAACTCTCTAACAATACTGCCAATATGCTTCTCTTATGTAGTTGATAAAATTAGTAACAACAATGTCTTGAGAACAATTTAAGCTAATATGTCGAGGTGTTTTATATAATCTTGAAATATTGATGAACAAGTGTTAGCATATTGGCCAAAGGCATGCTACTATCTCTAACTGCAGCAATGTATAAATTTTCAATGTGCCCCTATTCTGAACATAATATAATTACAAGAAGTTATATGACTTTGTTACATAGAAATGAAATAGATTACAAAGGTGACATAGTTCATTATTAATTAGAGAGAAAGGTTGGGATCAGGAACTGAAGGTAGCCTCTACCTCTGATGCAGGTTGTACTGTATGCAATGGAAATAAAACACTAATATTGTCTATGTGACTGTTAATTATTGGTTTCAAATTCTGACACAAGGCCTGCAATTTCAGGGAAAATGGTAAGTTGATTGCATCAACCCCAGTACTCAATTGGTACTTATTTTATCGACCTCAAACGGATGAAAGGCAAAGTTGACCTTGGTAAAGTTGACCTTGGCAAAGTTGACCTTGGCAAAATTTTAACGCAGAACATAAAGATGGATGAAATGCTGCTCAGCATTTTGTTTGGTGTACTAATTAATGATTCTGCCTGCTCACCACCTCTATATGTGACTGTTCATAACTGACACACTAAGAAAAGTTCCTTAAGACTGAGCTACACACACACACATTTTCTGCTTGCAAAGAGTTCATGTAGATATTTCTTGTCTAGTGTACTCAATTACATATGCAGTGTTGACTAAATTTGTATGATTATAATCTATTCATATATATTATGGCAGTAGTTCTTAACCTTTTGTAGTTCAGTGCCCTCCTCTCACTAAATGGCATTTTACAAAAGCCCTTCCTAATAGCTTGTTTAAAAAAAAAAGATTATTTTAATCAAACAGAAGCTAGTCTTTTTACAGTGGTTTGTTAACCCATATTTTCTTATATTATTCCATCCATTTTTGTTTTTTACATATTTGCCTGAACTCCCTATGCTAAATTTTCATGGAAATTACTAAGGATGGTAAAGACTTCTAAAACAAAATTATATTTTGATTTATATTAACAGTGTACCCAGTGCTTCCCCAGGCAGCTCCTTGATATTTGCCACTCCTTTGTGATCATACATTTCCTCAAAAGGGTGCTACTACCTAGTTTATGAACCACTGTTCTGTAGTATATTTACATGTAACTGTTGTCAGGCATGTAGCCATGCAAGTCCATCTTCTCACTCACTCTAAATTGATCTTATTGGTGAAGTTGAACAGATATGAGAAAGAAACAGAAAAGAGGTGGAAAGAAATAAATTTTGGAGGAAAAATCAAAAGCAAAATTAAAAAGAAGTACATAGCTATGAAATCACTCTGAGAATGTCAATGATTTTGTTAGAATTAGAATTAATTTATGAATCCTCAGTTGATACCTTGAGCAGCTGGCAACCATATTGGTTGTGTTGTGTAATGAATTTTATGAACCAAATGAAACTTACCAAATCAGGTTTTATCAATGGACACAAATCTTTGAGAAGTTTATTACAAAGTGAAATGTCTGGACTTACCTAAAGAGAAAACAGAAAATAAGAAAAATTCATTAAGAAACATATATTTTCTTTAGAAAATAAAAAATAGGATTGTTTATTTTTTTTACTTTAACCCTTTAGCATTCAGATTATCCTGTTTAATTCCTTTTTATCGCATTTAATGCTTTTTTATTCACATTGATTTGAATCAATTATGTATTATCTTGTAGCTTTGAGATTTCAGTGACACTATTGTATATTTTTATAATGACATTTTAGGGTAGGTGTGAGAGGCCAGACTAGAAGGAGTAGAATATTTCTGCCTGATATGGCCAGTTTAAATACTAAAGGATTAATGATAATCTATTATATTTGATCATTAAACATAACAAAAATGAAAGCAATTATAATGTAGTATTCAAGCACTAATCTTAGAATAAAAATACAAGTGCTATAAATCTCAAAGAATTTTAAAGAAAAAAGAAAGATGTGCTTATGGCAAGAATGATGATAATGATGATAATAATAATGACTACAGCAGTTTAATTCTAACTGGCTACTAAGACTTAATGACGCTATACTAATATGCACTAACATAAAACAAAAAAAACCCAAAGAAACACTTCAGTTTAGCGAAATAAGTTTACATCCCTAACATTAAATCTGTAAAATTAGCACCCAGCCTAAATTTTATAAGAACTTACAGGCATATCATGTCTCAAAAGAGAAATTAACCACTTCATGCATTACAAGTACCCATAAAATTCAGTGTAACAGACATTACCAGAAAGAAGGGATCTCACACACACACACACACTCACACACACACACACATAACCTCAACTCTATAAATACATAAATAATTAAGTAACTGGCAGACTTGATTTACTTGAAGTAAACAGGTGCAAAACTTAGGAGTTAATAAATACATGAATAAAGCAAGGACCTCCAAAGCAGATTCAAATTACTCAATTATCCACTAAAATAACCTTTTACTAAGACAAGTGGAAACACTGTACAATATGATTGTGTGTACAAAACCTTTTACTGAGATAAATGGAAAAACTGTACAATATGAATATGTATGCACAACACACACACACTCACACAAAGGGCATTAAGTTCTTGGTGATCCAAATCTGTGACCTAGTTTACATTCCTACTTGAAACTACTTCTATGGGGTTGCTCATTCTGCTAGAAATAACATCCAAAGTTCACTCAAATCATAACACCTGGTCTTTAAAAAAGGCATATTAAAAGATTTAGTCCTAGATCCTAAAGTAAACAGTAGAATCCAAGGAAATTACTAATGATCTGCAAGTATAAGCACTACTAGCTCAGGAACGAAATTAGCTTAGAGGGTGCAAACTCAGATTCAAAATTTTTTCAAACAAGATCATTTTGTTTTTGTTATTTATTTTTGTTCATCAAGAAGAAACCTAACTTCAAGCTCCTTTTTACAGATCACTCCTTATGCACTGTTTTCTAAACCTGAGAAAAGTAAGTAGAGATGCAAATTTTGATTTTGCACCCTCCAAAAATTTTAAGATGTGCACTTGCACTCCCTGCTCCCCCTGTTCCCACGCCCATGAGTACAATCAATGAAAGAGTGAAATAAAGTGAAATAAATTGGTTTGCATTATGCCAGCAAGAACATTGCAATGAAAACCACTAGAACACCTTTGGTCAATTTGCTTTTAAAATAGATATAAATTCACACATTTGGGAAGAGGAATATAGTTGCCCCAGCTGTGATGAATCACCCTTCCATTTGTTGTATAACTGAACTATCTATCTATGAAATCAGCATCATATAAGTAGTTGAGCATTCCATGCAAAGGTGGAGGCGCAATGGCCCAGTGGTTAAGACAGCGGACTCGCTGTCATAGGATCGCGGCTTCGATTCCCAGACTGGGCGTTGTGAGTGTTTATTGAGCGAAAACACCTAAAGTTCCACGAGGCTCCGGCAGGGGATGGTAGCGAACCCTGCTGTACTCTTTCACCACAACTTTCTCTCACTCTTTCTTCCTGTTTCTGTTGTACCTGTATTTCAAAGGGCCAGCCTTGTCACACTGTGTCACGCTGAATATCCCTGAGAACTACATTAAGGGTACACATGTCTGTGGAGTGCTCAGCCACTTGCACATTAATTTCATGAGCAAGCTGTTCCGTTGATCGGATCAACTGGAACCCTTGACATCGTAAGCGATGGAGTGCCAACAATTCCATGCAATGGTCCATCCCAAACATAAGAAAAACAACGGGCAAAATGTGGATGGGGAGGAAATGGGAGGAGATTTGGTCTGAATGCTTACAATAGAGTCAAATTCCAAAAAAGACAACCAAGAAAGTGGTAGTGATATTTTTGTTTTTAACTTCAAAAATTAAAAACAACAGTAATAAAGCTGGCAAATGTGTAAAATAAACAAAATCTAAAAGCATATTTCAAATTAGAATTAGTAGCCTGCAGAGAGTAAAGACAGAAAGATACGTCAGAAACATTTTTTCATGCACAGTATTCCTAAAGCATGGAATAAACTACCGACAGTCAGTTGTTAGCTGTTGAGAGACTACATCCTTCAAAACTTCCATGCTTCTTGAAATTCACTAACAGTTCTCCTGATATTTACATTATTTACATTGGACGGATATGTGTCTTCATCTTGTTTGTTGTTATCACGTTTCGGCTGATTTACTCTCCAGCCTTCATCAAGTGTCCTGGTAGAATTTTGAACCCAACCCTGGCTTCTCATTCCAAAGATGTATAACAGCCCATGGGCATATAGTGTAATGGTTAAGAGCACAGGCTATTAACCTCAAGATTGCGTGTTCATTTCCAGGCAGTGCCTTGAATAAATAATAGTAATAATAATAACATCAGCAAAAAAATATCTTAGGAATGAGAACCCAGGGTTGGGTTCAAAATTCTTCCAGGACACCTGATGAAGGCTGGAGAATAAATCAGCTGAAACATTGTGGTAACAATAAACAAGATGAGGAGACATATTTGTCCAATGTAAACAATGTACAGAATTCCTCATCTCTAAAATATAGAACAGTACTTCTGATGTCCCCACATATTTTTTAAAGACTTATTCACTATTCACTTCCTGTGCATATTCAATGTACTATTCATGCAGTTTTGGTTACTTTTTCTGATGAGTTGTAGTGTAACTGAGCACTGTATACAATAAATTCATTATATATATATATATATATATATATATATATATATATATATATATATATATATATATATATATAATGTTATTCATATATATACTTAATCAGAGCTGGTCTGAGCTAATACTATATTGATAATAATTCCTTTGGTAAAGGTACAAATAACACAATTATCCTTATTTCCACTCTCTCTCCTGTATAGAATAGACGTATTGTTTCTTTATAAGCATTAGATACAAAGATAACAACAGTAAGTGAAGTAATAAAATACATTGCTGTAATAAATAACCAAAACTCCCCTAATGTATAAATGTTAAATGTAGTCTTAGAGACCACAACATTTTTTTTCCCTTAATTCACGGTTCCCTCACCACCATTTATTATAGAGTTGGGTTTCTTTTTGTTTTGAACAATGAATGGGGGGAAAAAAATAGTAAAAATAATATATTATTAATGAAATTCCACTACCACTGTCATCAACAACTCAATGAACCAAGTCGACAAACAATTAGAATAGCTCTATTTTAGTTATATTGTTATGCTCAGAGCAGACAGCTATGTCACTATTTTCCAACTGCACACAATCACCAACACCAAAAATAGTCTTGCACATCATTCATACATACAAATGATTATTATTTGACATAAGTTAGGTGGCAAGTTGACAGATTCATTATCACATCAAGCCAAATGCTTAGCAGTATTTTGTCAGTCTTTGCATTCTGAATTCAGATTCCACCAAGATCAACTTTGCCTTTCATCCTTTCAGGGTTGATAAAATAAGTAAGTTGAGCACTAGGGTCAATGTAATCAACTTATCGCCTCCCCTAAAATTGCTGGCCTTGTGCCAAAATTTGAAATCATTATTTGACACAAGTAGTTGAATGCCCATTCTTTATGTCTCTTCACATTCAGTGTTCAAATCCTACTATGATCATCATTACTTTTCATCCTTCCTGAGTCAATGATTTAATCAAATATACCAATACCACAAACATGACCTTTAGCCTGTTAGAAATCAATATTACTATAAGGAAATTTCATGTAGGCAATATAAAAGAATTTTCAGGTTGACCAATCAATTAATATACGACAGAGTGCTGTAAAATATTTAAATGACATGCATATATCTGAGACAACTGCCTGATAATATTGTGAACAACACACATTATTGTCATGTCAATGGATTGTAGTAATGATGAAACAGTAAAACAGATTTATAATATGGCCACTGCATGTATTCTTGGGTACTTCAATAACAACTATGGTAGCAACAACTTTATATATTTCTATTGATAGAAATTTGTTGTGTAAAAATCAATCACATAGCTACAATCTATTTCATCTTTTACGCAGTATTATTTCTATGGTAAACTTCAATCATGTCTAACTTTATTACATAGTAGTGCATTATTGATATATGAAACAAACACTTTGACATTTGTATGCCATGTTTGCACTTAATAGCCTGTGGTGAAAAAATGAAAGTTATTGTCTGATTATTAGCATGGTAGATTAACAGAACTGGAAGAGTTTCAGACAAAATATCTTGTGGCAATTCACTGTATCCTTTTGCATTCAGTGTTCTAATCTTGATAAGGTTGGGTTTGACTTCCATCTCCCAAAAGTACCAGTCAAGTACTGAGGTTTATTTAATCAACTAATCCCACTCACCAACAAATTTCTGGCTATCTGCTTATATAAGAAGTTGCTATAATTATTATTATCACTATTATTATTATTATTGGATGAGGAGCAAGCAGAGTTATTAGAGTGTTGGATAAGATACTTTGCAGTGTTTATTTTGTCCTAGTGCCGAAATCATAAAGAATTATTATTGTAGGCTAATCATCTCCCTTGTAAATTACTGGACTTTGCCTAAATTAGTGCAATTTTTGTTATTATTACAATTATTAATATTATCACTGAGGCAGCAAGCTAGCAGAATCATTTGCATGCCAGACAAAATACTTAGCAGTATTTTATCCGTCTTTACGTTCTGAATTCAAATTCTGCCAAGGTCGGCGTTGCTTTTCATCCTTTCGGGGTTGATAAAATAAGTACCAGTCAAGTACTGGGGTTAATGTAATCAACTAGCTTCCTTCTCCAAAATTTCAGGCACTGTGCCAATAGTAGAAAGAATTATTATTATTACAATTATTTTTATTATTATTACAATTACTATTACAATTTTTATTATTACAACTATTATAACTATTATTATTATTGTTATTATTATTATTATTATTATTATTATTATTATTATTATTAAGGTGGTGAGCTGACAGTATTGCTAGAATGCCAGGCAAAATGCTTAGTGGTATTTCATACATCCTCAAATTCAAATTCCACAAAGGTGGACTTTGCCTTTCATCCTTTCAGGGTCAATAAAATAAGTACCAGTTGAGTACTGGTGTCAACGAAATTGATTATCTCCCTCCCCCAAATTTCAGGCTTTGTACTTATAGTAGAAAGGATTATTAATATTATTACAATTGGTTCAGGTTAGGTCTTATTCGTGGTAGGATTTATGTGGGTAGCGAGTTATTACCTGTAACCTTAGGTATCCACAAGTTTTCAGCAGTTTTTCAAGTATTATTATTATTAGTGGTGGTGGTGATTGTGGTGGTGGTAGTACAATTATTATTATTATTATTACTATTATTATTATTATTATTTATGTAAAACAATAAATAAGTAATATGTGTTATCAAACATTTCAGTTTGACAAATATGCTTTAAAAAAAAAGGATTGTGTAATAATCATTGTAGTAACAACTACTACTTCTAGTGACATATCTCAGACACAATGACAGGTGCGCAACCTATTCTCTTAATTATAGTATGTGTAACATTGTTACTTCATTATGTCATTCAAAGCTAATAATACCTAAGCTCATTACTCCTCACAGGAATACCGTAATTGTTGGGGTTTACCCTCATCTGCACTTACATTTTTGTATTTACATTATTTTTGTTTTTGTTTCAGTTACCTTTCTATTTTTGTACGGTCTCGGGAGTTTCATAGTCACTATGGCATATTCCACTCTTGTAATGTCCTTTTGAAATAAATGTTTCTCCAAGATTCCATCTTAGGTCAGAATAAATGTGATAATCTGGCCTTTGTCTGAAATCTGCTTTTACTTTAAGTTACCTTAAGTTTAAACTTTTACTTTAAGTTTACCATTGAAACAAAGCAATAGCTTGATTAAGTATGGAGTATTTCATATTTCACATGAAAGTGTCTTTTAGGGTAGTCTTGATACTTTCCTACTCCACCCCTATATATTGAGAGTTGGAAGCATTGAGATATTACTATCAAACTCAAACCTAGGTAGCATTTTGGGGGATAGATATCTACATAAGGATCATGCAAGTTTCAAGCATTTCTCTACTGATGCTTTTTAGACTTGATTTATTAGAACCCTGATCCAGCTCTGATCATTCTTCATTCTTGATATGTAGTGTATCTAGAATTGCATTATCCAAAGCACCATTCTATTTTTATGGCAGTGGAGATTTGGCTGCTACAAATAGCAAGTCACACAACAAAACACAGGTTAGCTGCAACATTGGCTTGTTTCTCTCATAATTATTGCATTATGCTTTGTAACATAAGATCTCATGACAATTTCTGGCAACTAAATAAACTAAAGCACAATAAAATATTTTCAATGAATTTTACTTCAATATCCATAGAATATTTGTTCACTAGCTTATCCATTTAACACACTACCTAGTTTAACACACTATTACATGGTCCTTGGGTACTTTCAGAGTAGTTCACTGAGATGCAGGTATTTGAACTAAACACATGCACACACACACTCGTCCCTGTTCTTTCACCACCTATGTTTTTCCTACAGACATTGACCTGAAGATGCTGAAGGCTTGGCACCAGCCATATTAATTTCACATGTTTGGAAGGGCTTGTAAACATCAAAGGCACTGCTCATCCTTTCCCCGGATAAATTCAAAATCAAAGCTGTAATACCAAATGAGAAACCAAGTGTACCTGCTTTTAGTATCCTAAGAAGATTAAGAAGAAATGGCATAAATATATATGAGAATAGTCAGTAAAATAATATGCAAAAACTGATGAAAATTACAATATCATGTGTTGTACTGATTAAGTTATAAGGACAAATTATAATGAAATTTTAATTACTATCATTTGAATCAAGATTGGAATTCTGTAAACTCATTATCAAGAAATAACACATATACTTATGTATTTTGTTTGTGGAATAATCTTTTCTTATTTGATAAATATTCAACAGAAACATAAATGGATATGTGATTATGATAGCCATACAGATTCAATCACCATCCAACAGGGAATCTAATTGGATTTCACAGCCGGAATCTTTTTTTTCTAGACTGTTTGAATCATAATTATTAATTAATTAAATGCCAACAATCTAATTCTGTCCAAATTTTAATAACTAAAGTAAAAAAAAGATCATTTTTGATAATGAAAGTCAAGTGCATTTCTACCCATATATATACATTTTTTTCCTTTTGGAGCTTACATTAGTTTAACGGGGGTGTTAATAACCACAGTCAGTGTCATGTATCAAAAGTTTAATTCCAAGATTTATAACAGTTGCAGTGGAACTGTGTCAAGACCAGTTTGCAGTTGAGCAGCAAAAACACTTTAACATATGAAATAAGAGAGTATTGTAGTTCGCTTGAAGCATTGTGTATTGTTTGTAAAGAATAAAAAGTTTAGAATGGTATAACAATGCACTATAGAATTTAAAAAATGGACTATATACCTGTTGTAACTTGGTTATCTATAGTCCGATGATATTTCGGAATTACAATTCCTTCTTCAGATCCTATTTGCTGGAGTCTCTGTTTATAGCAGAGACTCCAGCAAATAAGATCTGAAGAGGGAATTGTAATTCCGAAATATCATCGGACTATAGATAACCAAGTTACAACAGGTATATAGTCCATTTTTTTTTGTTCTATAGTGCATTGTTATACCATTCTAAACTTTTTATATGAAATAAATTGTAGGATTTATGGGAAAAAAATTCAAATCTTTCTATAGAAATCATTACAATAACTTGAGTGGTTTCTAAAATATACTTAAAATTATGAATGTGTGTGTGTGTACGTGCGTGCGTGCATGCATGCATACATACACACATACATACATACACACACACACAAACACACACATATTGTATCTAAACCTATATTTTGCATAAATAGTATCAAATCAATCAGACAGAAAATAAAACAAATCATCAGTTTGTCTATGACAAAATAAAAATTTTGAATTCATCCAAAGACAGACAAAAAAGGTCATTAAAGCCAGACAAGAAGGGTCAGTCGAACTTATTGATGCCTAGTTTACAGAGAGTAACACTTAATGATATTTGGTGTGCATATTTTTTTACATAAAGTAACACGATCAGGAAGTTTAACCTTTAGTAATCATTTACATATCGTTGGGAACTATGTGTTTTTAATGGATCTGACTTTTCCCATGTGTTTTAACTCTAATAAAACAACGACAGTAAACTAACAAACATACTGTAAGAATTATAAAGAAAAATGCTAAAAGAAGTATATATGGAGGAATAAGTAATATCAGTTGCAAGATTTGTACAATGCCAAGCATATAACAAATTGTGTTAAATATTACATCATGTCAAATAAACAGCTTTATTATTTAAGGTAAAAAATCCTCTAGAAGCTTTATTTGGTTTGTAGAATAAATTTCACTTCTCTTCTACTTTTATTATTTATTTTTTATTGTTATTTTGACTACACTCTCACATAAACTGTCATGGTAACTTAAACACAATGGAAATAAATTGTTTTCTTGCTATCTAATAGAAAGTGTTCAGCTATATAATACCAAGCTAAATATTATGAAATTCTTTGTATTTCCAGATTCCCACTGCCATTTGTATCTAGTGTTCAGATGATACCAATTATTTCAACACACTTCCTTTCAACAACAATTGGCTCAGCATTGGTTATTGGCAATGGAATAAATTCACCAAGTAGAAGCAAGTTCAACATTCTATTTTCATTCGAAAACTCAGGTACACTACCATAATTAAAGTTAAATAGATATTGTCAAAATATATTTTAAAAATCTGCTTTCTCATTGCAAACTTCTCGCTTCAAATACATGAGAAAAACTTTTTTACGGCTTGCTTTTGGCTAGCAAAATTTCTCTTAAATTCTGTTCTTTCTTTAAATACAGAGTAGGAAGATGTTTAAAAATTTAAAGCAGAGTAACTATATAGTTTTAGATTTAACAAGTTTTTGTTTTAAAACAAAATTAACAAGATTACAATAAAAACAAGATAGTTATGAACAGGAAAACCAAAGAAATGGAAATTTTAAATTAAGTATTTTCATCCCTATCATCCTATTGACTAAATGAAGCTATCAAATAACTACATCAGTCTTTCTAACATTATAGTTTGAATATAAAAAGAGCTAAAATATCATATCAAGTTCAGCTCAAAATGCTGATGTTAATCAGAACTGACTTTAATTAGTGCTATGGATATATGACTAAGAAATTATACAAGTAATAAAAGTATGGTTTAACTAAACAGATAAAATATACAGAGAAGATAGAGCCCTATAAATACTTTATCAAAATTACACTGAAAAGCAAGTAAGTTTTTAATGCATAGAAGATATTCAGCTTATGAGATTTGTAACAAAATATCCAGTTGATAAGCTCCATTGCATTATCTATTTGATCAAAGGTTACTACTGAAACAGTACAACAATAACTTTTTTAAATATTTAAGGCCAACTAAAACAACCTAAATGTAAAACAAAACTATGCAATATCAATATCAATATATATACAATCCAGCTCATCTCTTTGACTGAGCTGCAATCCTGGATTAGACATAGACCGAGGAAGGGTGCTTGGCACCTTGAATGCCATCAAGCGCTCACAGCCCTCCGCCAGGCAGGCAATGCGATCGGTAGTAGGTCCACTCTAGTGTTCTATAGAGGCTTAGTGGAGGAAAAGTGTGATGACGTTCTTGGGGAAACTCTAGGCGTCAACGAGGATCAACTTACTGGTCTGTTTTGGAGAACTTTTGGGCTGGGGCCTATGGATAACTTTCAGAAATCCCTCACCTGGCAGTGCTACCAAGGGGCACTGCCTGTTTGGGATAAACTTTACAGGTACAGAGGTGCCTGCCCAAGGTGTACTTAGAGTGACGAAACCATTCTGCAAGCACTCATCCAATGCCTGAGCATTGCTGAGCTGTGGGTTTATGTTAAACAACTACTGCTGCATGTAGGACGGATCCAACTATCAGCTGAATCCATATTGAAGATTGCCCCACTAGCCTCCTTTAACTGGGAGAGGAAGGCAATTTTCATTTGTCTGGTGGCTGTAGCAAAAGAGGTAGTACAATGGACTCGTTTGAAAGGGCTAAAGTTAGACACTTTCCTCTTTGGCCAAACCCTTTTTCAAGTCTCACTTGAAAAGGAAAGTGAGGGTGGAGAGGGAAATAATGGTTTCTGGCAAATATATTGAAAGGTGGGTGGATGTTGGAAAAATGGCCAGTGTGAATGGACCAATTCTGAGAATACACCTGTAAAAAAGAGTAAAGGAGAAGGGCTTTTTCCCTGTTGATCAGGCACCCGTGGCTTTTGTGAGTTTTGCCATGAATAGCCTTAAAGCATCTCCCCCTATTGGGAGTCTTATTTGTTTTTTCCTTGTTATTTTATTTGCATGTTCTAAAACTCTTTGTATCATTTTGTCATGTCCTTTAATGTATCTTTATATTAGCCCTTGTTGCCAATAAAAGAATTAATTATTATTATTTATAGCTTTATAAATACTTCAAGATCCAATTCTAGAAAAAAAGTTCTCTCACATTCTCTCAAAAGTTTATAAATTCTTATAACATCGAACAACAAAATTAAAAGTAATAAGGCAATAAAATACATTTGTTTGCTTAACCATCAAGAGAAGTTTTCAAAATATCCAGAATTTGTATTTATGAGATTACAAGCTAAACTGTTGAAGTTATTCAAGCATTTCCACCCATCAACATAATATGTTTACGTGAGAAAAAGGGAACATAAAAAAAAGTAAATCAATATACAGTAAGTTACATTAATCATTCTATCATATATGTTTATGTTTAGAGTAAGGTCAAGCTATAACCAATGCATACATGATTTAGTTAGAATATATTTGAAATTTACATCAAATTATGTCATTGAATTACTAATAGAAATAAAAAGCAATTTGAATGCCCACAAAAATAGTGCTCAGAAATAAAATCTGACAACTAAATCTTTCCAGGCTTCCTTGAGTTCAGACTGATTTCCATTAAAAATATATGGCTTTCATTTATGAATAAACCAAGGTTTCTCTTACAAAATGTCTAATAGAGAATTGTAGAACTTGACAACTGCAACAACTTGAATGACAAAAAGTTCAAAATGTCAAGTAAAAGGTACTGTAGAAATAAATGTTTTGATCAAGAAACTATGTAGTTGTGTATGTGAGAGGAAGTGGGAATGTGTGTGACAGAAGAAGAGAGACATTAGAATGATAAAAAAAAAAGTTACAGTACGTTCCAGTGAGACAAGATAGAAAGAGGCAATATTTATTGATGTTGCATGGGAAACAGTAAGTAAGAAAGTGGAAAGTATAATGTTATTTTATGAACATTAGCAAATTCGATGAGTTGACAAAGGAAATGTCATTAAATTAGTGTGTTTCTACAGTTTATTAGCTCATTACAAAAATCAAGCTAAAGAATGTATATAAGATGTAATAATTAGTAACTACAAGTAATCAAATCAAAATGACATTGGCCATTGCTTTCTAGTCTTTTTGATGAGTTCAACAAAAATTACTGCAAGTCAATATCAGAACCAAATATTGATTTCTTATGAAAATACAACACCACTGAAAAGGGAAGGGAATTGGTCAATAGACCCAAGTATACTGCTGATATAAGTCATATTTTATTTGACCTTTCATTACTCCAGAAATATCATCTATATCACAGTTGGAAAGTATCATTCTCTGTAGATGTGGATTTACTATTTCTTTACCCCCACTTAAGCCTTAAAGAGTTCTTTTTTTACTTTTTTATAATGGTAATGACTTTACCAGAAGAGAAAGAGTAATACTTATGACCTTCACAGATCTCTGAAATTTGTGGGACAGGATAAAAAATGAGCAGGAATTGTGATTCATGGGTTGCAGAAAGAGGAAGAAGCGCAATAAGATATTAAATAATCCTGAGACAGGAAACCTGTTCCAAATGTTTGCAACAGAGTGGACTTTATGTTAAAGGCACCCAATGTCAGATGGCAGTGGTAAACTGGATAATGGATTAGGTCTAGCACTCAAGAAAACTCATACTGCATTGAAATCCAACCAATGCAGTAAAATTAATTCAGAGAATGAAAGTAAAGAGACAGTAATGGGATAAAAAGATTGCAGGATATCTGAAAGAGATTAGTATTTTAGGTTGTACATGTGGATTATATAATCATAATAAAGATTTTACAAAGTTAACCACAAAGATATAAGCTTTGGGGTAAGAGGTAAAGTTGTTTGAATCAACCCACTAAAAAGGAAAGATAAAGTTACTTTCTTGAGTCATCCTGATTCATAAGGGCCAGTTTCCTGGTTACCATGGTGTATAGATTCTTCAGCTGCATGAGACGCTGGTCCATCATAGGATTAGTCACTTTTGCCAACTGAATGGACTGGAGCAACATGAAATTAAGTGTTTTGCTCAAGAACACAAAGCGTCACCTGGTCCAGGAATCAAAACCACAATCTTATGATCATGAGTCCAACACTCTAACCACTAAGCCATGTATCTCCATGAATCAACCCACTACATGACTGCCACATATTTCATCGTTGATAAAGAAAGGATAACGGTTTTCCTAGGTGAGAATCAAACTCAGAAGGTTATAACCAAATATTATGATGCATTTAGTAGGATGCTCTGCTATTTCTAATACTTACTACTCTCTGGTACTTTCATGATGATAAGTATTTCAATTTCAAACAAAGAAAAATGAAGATTATGGTTGATGCTAATATATATTTATAGTACACAGAAGATAAACTATCCTCTAGATATAATATTAAAAAAAGTATTTTAGAAAAATGAATAGATTTAAACTCACAATATGATATATATAGCTATATAATGACTTTTTGACTTAGGGATGACCTGATATATAAATCATAAAAAATATTCTGTTTTATCTCAAAAGTACAGCTGAAATAAGAAAATAACAACATAAAATAAACACAGAGAGTGTAAGTTCTGAAAAGTGGTATTTGTATAAGGAGTGTACATATACATGTGCGTGTCAAAACAAAATACTTGCCATAAAATTTATCTAGAAAGTTGATTCTGGGTTCAGTTAGGTCTACTTCACAGAGCTGTCCTTTGATAGGGATTCTCTATCTGTTTTGATTGTCAAAAAGTTTAATATAAAAATGCTTCTAAAACCGACTTGCTGGCTTTTCATAAGAAACATTAGACAATTAGTCGTTAATTGGATTTGTATCTAAGCCTACTTTTAAAGTGATACCTTATACACTTGTTTTCTGTGTCAATAGCTACAAAAACTATTGTATAACATAACTACATTGTTGGGAATTACATATTAGATATCTCTGAATACGCTTTAAACAAAATAATAAAAGAAGGAAAGAAAAATTTGTAGTATCAGAATTCTACACATGTTGTGATAAAAGAAATCAACAGTCTGGCACTTAAAATCTGAGAAACTGGTACTAAAAGGCTATACATCAAATTGAAAGCCATAAAATAAACTAATAAAACTAGTCAACAGACTTTAAAAGCCAAACTAGCATTGATAAAAAGGGTAGGCAGAATGAACCTACTAAAACAAAATAACTTCAGTTAATCCTAGAAGAGAGGTGTTTATTGCAAAACCAAGTTATATAATATATTCCAATGACAAAAAGAAAAAAATACAACAATAATTTGTGATATAAATTTGGCAATTTCTACCAAAATATACAGTTAGAAGTTGTCTATTCCTACTTAATAGTTGTGTGGTTTCAACAATGATTTCTATATATTCTTCCTTTCATTTGTGTGTGTGTGGCTGTGTTGTGTTGCTTATATCATAAATATTTAGAAACCTTGAGAGAACATGAAATAATTTGATTTTAGCCGTATAAATAGAAGTAGATAAAACTATAAATAATAGTATCTAAATATTGGGTTAAAAACTCCATGAGGTAGAAAAAGTCAAGACATAACATTTTCTTTTCAAAATTCATACTATTGATCTAATCAAGTCATTTCCTTTATATTTATTTATTTATTCATCCATTTTTTAATTAATGTATTGCAATATGAGATCAAGAGTTGTGAGTTAATGTCTTCTGCAGGTATTTCAATACATCTACAGGTAGTAAGGTCATACTTTAATGGTATAGAGTTTACCAATGTGTGAATACTAATAAATATACACTCTAGAATGTAACTGACCAGTACTATTATACTAGCCAAGATGAGATTTAGCTTATGTGTGCCTGACTCATAAATTAATAGTTAGCAATAGTTTTTTGATGAAGTTTCTATGGTTTATAAAGCAAAAATGAAGAGTGATATTCAAGTAAGAGAATGTAAAATGATTTCATAATAGCACTACTATTATCATATTCATTTATGATAAATCATAAAAGACTAGTCCAAACTTTCAAACTTTATCCACTTCAAATTTGACTGTTAATAACAAACATTTCTTATTAAAAATTATATAGAATCTACAGATGCAGGTTAACCTCTTTGTGACCACATTAACAATGCAAAACACTGCCTGTGTGTTCCTGTTAACTACTTGTTAAATAAGTGGAAACTTGGAAGGGTTAGTGAAGTTGGTGAAATAATTCTTTGATAGGTGCAGGTGTGGATGTGTGGTAAGAAGCTTGCTTCCCAACCACATGGTTCAAGGTTCAGTCCCATTGCATGGCACCTTGGGAAATCAAAGCATTATGAGAGGATTTGGTAGACAGAAACAGAAAGAATCCCATCATGTGTGTGTGTGTGCGCACACAAGTGTGCTCATGGATGCATGTGAGAGTCTCTGTGCCTGTGTTTGTCCTCCACTACCACTTGACAACTTGCGTTGGTTATTTTATCTCCCTGTAACAGTGGTTCAGCAAAAGAGACTGATAAAATAAGTAACAGGCTTAACAAAAAATAAGTGCTGGGGTTGATTCATTTGACTAAAAGTTCTTCAAGGTGGTGCCCCAGCATGGCCAAAGTCTAATGACTGAAACAAGTAAAAGATAACAGACACTTTGTAACCAACAAAATATTGTTTATATTTATATTTTGTTTATACATAGGTGCAGGAGTGACTGTGTGGTAAGCAGCTTGCTTACCAACCACATGGTCCTGGGTTCAGTCCCACTGCGTGGCACCTTGGGCAAGTGTCTTCTACTATAGCCACGGGCCAACCAAAGCCTTGTGAATGGATTTGGTAGATGGAAACTGGAAGAAGCCAGTCGTATATGTATATGTATATGTATATGTATATATATATATGTATATGTATGTGTGTGTATGTGTTTGTGTGTCTGTTTGTTCCCCCCACTATCACTTGGCAACCGATGCTGGTGTGTTTACGTCCACATAACTTAGCGGCTCGGCAAAAGAGACTGATAGAATAAGTACCAGGCTTACAAAGAATAAGTTCTGGGGTCGATTTTCTCAACTATATAGGCGGTGCTCCAGCATGGCCGCAGTCAAATGACTGAAACAAGTAAAAGTGTATATTATCATTTATATTTTGTTTGTATATATTAACAAATAATTCTTGCATAAAATCTGATGGAACGTTCTTTATTTAAACATGAATTCTTTAAACCAAGGTTTGAATCACAGAACCAAGGCAGTCAGACAAGTTGGCATCAAAAGAGTTAAGTGGCATTTGTCTGCCTTGTTAGCTGTATTTTATGTACTTCACTGGGGTCCAGGATAATATTCATGCCAGCCCTACTATTTATATAGGTTAAATAGTAAAGCAGGCAGAGAACATAAGCAGTCTACAAAATCCATTTACCAAAAAGGTTAGTACAGCCAAATTCAATTAGGATAATAATATTTTATTAGTAGGGGTTGGAAAAAAAATGATATTTATTGCATGTGACTAAACCAAAAGTACTTCTAACTTGGGTGATGTACATAAAACCAAAAACAGACTTAGAATGTCAAACAAACAATAAAATGAGAAAGAAACCATGAAATTTTCCCTGACACTTTTATTTAACATGGTTAATTCCTAGAAGAAGGTTAGGTAAATTGTTGAGGACATTTTTATAACCGGCTGACCAAGCAAAATCTAATAAGAGAAACCACATTTGTTGGATATTTTTGAACTTGATAATGCACTTGACTTGCATATAATTATCAGAAAGATATATACAAAAATGAAAATATATATATATATATAGAGAGAGAGAGAGAGAGAAAGAGAGAGAGAGAGAAAGAGAGAGAGAGAGAAAGAGAGAGAGAGAGATAGGTGGATGCATGGATGGATATGAGTGTGTGTATATGCATATATGTATATTCACAAATACACACAACACATACTTATACATAATTAAATACACATGGGGTACATAATTAATTACTGTTAACCTAATTAAATAAGTAGATTAATGATTAATCTATCTGTAGTCAAATTTATTTTATATTTTACTTCATGAATGTGCATGTGTGTGTGTGTGAGAAAAGAGGTGGCGAAATCAAAACTATAAATATCCATATTGGCAACTCATACACATGCAGACACACACACGCGCTCACGCATATGTACATATATATATATACACACACACACACACACATATATATATATATATATATATATACACACACACATATATATATATATATATATATACACACACACACATATATATATATATATATATATATATACACACACACACATATATATATATATATATATATATATATATATATATGTGGTAAATAGAAGACAGAAGATGGAAGATACGAGAATTTTTATTAATCATGACAATTGTTTCGACACATCTACCAGCGATCCCTTACAGGTGGGATACTTAACAACTGGTTCAGGAGCATCCAATGGTGCAGATGTGTCTCTTCAGGTGATAAATAGATATAAGTTAAAATAACAGTTCTGCAATGTATCTTCTCATTTCATGCAAAACAAAGGATATATCTTCATTTATATAGAAGATCAAAAGTAAAATAACAGATGCAAAAAAGAAATGAACACACAATACGAGAAAAATATTAAAAATAACCATTAACAGATATGGATGTATAAACACCCTTGTGCAAGCAGCATAGCCGTGTATACATGCTCATACAAGCATCTATGAAGATGTAAGCATACGCACATGTGGTTTAGTGCACACATGTTTAAATAGCAAGTTAAATAGCTACTTGGTGTTTATAAGAATGGGGATGTTAAAGCTAAACTTAATTCATCCATGACTTAAAGTAAATTATGTTAACAGTTACTCAAATTCATTCACACTGCATTGTGTGAATGTACATTTATATGCATGCAGGCATCTTTAGCGTCTTTCAGAAATTCTATTAATGATCTTCTCATTGGTCCACAGAATAGACAGAGGTTCCTCGGAGCAGAGTTGGCATTTCCTGGAAATGATATTGTATGGTTTTGCATGCATTACTATGGACCAAGTTATGTTATATTTAATTTTATCTTCCTTCAGTTGCCACACAAATTTGGCCAAAGATGTTGAATGTCTCTTATTGATTCTCTTGAAGCTGGCAACATGGTTGCGATAATGATTCTTAAATTAATCAGCCGTTTGCCCAATGTAAATGTATGGCCCTTCCCTTTCAGCATTCAGACTACTCTCTCAAATGCAAAGCTTATTTATTCACATTAATTTGAATTGATAATGCATTATCTTGTAGCTAAGAGATTTTCATGATGTGATTGCTTACATTTAGAATGACATTGTAGAACAGGTGTGAGAGACCAGATCTGGCCAGTTTTAACATAAAAAACAATTACTGATGGAGTGACGTAATGCTAGGAGTAATGCCAAATTTATTCTAAAATTTGTGTTGGCTGTGACTTCAAGTTTAGCCTTAGAGCTTATTCAACCATTCTGATTGAATATATTTTTATAACCCATTGTAAGTCATATAAATGACTACCTGTGATTATATTGATACTGCTAAGTAAACTAGAGTGTTCCCCATCATATGAATATGGCCAGTTTTAAACTAATTAGACAGATTTGTTCAAATTGGGCCCTGCATTAAGAGAGGGCCCCACACAAACATAGGACCCTATGCACATGCTAGAACAGAGGAACATTGTGATAATTTTTTTGTATATCAAGCCTTCAATGCTTTTTGGCTGTAACTGACATACAAGAAGCATAAAATATCAATCTTCAGCTCTTGTAGAGTAGAGAGCCCCACTGACAATTCTCTAATTGGGCCCCACACTTACTTGCACTGGCTCTACATATGACAAGTAACTTTGAAAGTATACTTTTGCCAACGTGGGTAATATCAGGAAACATTGTGCACATGCAATCATTATAATGTAACTTTTATCAAATTTCTTGATGCTCACACAAGATAATGAAATGAATATTAATTTTCTAAAGAAAAATATTATTACTTTAAAATAAAATGAAATAATATAAATTTTAATTCCTCTTTTCCCATAACTGCTATGTCATTTATTCTCACTCCCCCTTTGTCTCTATGATTCTTTCTCTCTATGTGTATAATGTTTATTTACTGCTACTAAGCCTCAAATGTGCACTCATCCTGCACTGTTTAACTAGCTCTTTTACTCACTCTCTCTAACTTTCTCTGTATGATGTAAAGTGTAACAGGAGAAATCAACCAACCAATATTTATAACAACTATTATTATATAGAGACATAAGGCAACAAGCTGGCAGAATCATTAGCACACAAGGCAAAATGCTTAGTGGTATTTTATCTGTCTTTATGTTCTGAGTTCAAGTTCCACCAAGGTTGACTTTGCCTTCCATCCTTTCAGGGTCAGTAAAATAAGAACCAATCAAGTACTGGGGTCAATGTAAACTGTTGGCCCTGTGCCAGAGTTTGAAACCACTATTATACTTCTCTCTCTCTCTCTCTCTCTCTCTCTCTCTCTCTCTCTCTCTCTCTCTCTCTCACAGCATCTCTACATACTTCTATCAGTAGGCACCCAAACACTTTCCAAATTAACTGCTACTCTACAGGATAATGAAGGAGTTTCTATTTGGTCACTCAATCTACTAAAAATAGAAGTTGAATCTCCTTAAAATGCTATCCTCCCTTCTTAAAAAATAAGAGAGGATAGAACATTGGGTAGTCCTCGATATATTGTGCTTAAAGAAAAGACAATGTCCATGGCTGGAATATCTTTAGTTAAAAAACATTTGCTCAATTAGGATTGACTTGGATCTAAACAACAACTTCCACTCTGCATGAATTATTGAGAGCCATTTTTGTTATTTTAAATGCATGTAAATAAGGAAAATATTATAAAAATACATAAAATACATTGTTTTAATGTATTCAGTAAAAAGCCACAGCTGCTGATGGTAATGGAAACTCCAATTAAAATTTTCAGCAAGTTTCTTCAAAGTTTAATTTCACAAATATCCTTTGTAGTATAGCATCTATCTACTAGCATTTTTAACTGATCTGTGTTTAGAAAGTAACTTAAATATAAAATATCCAATTTTGATTGAGCAGACTATGATCAAAAAGCACTCCAATTGTGGCCACACCATATTTTCCCCATGTGCAAGGAAACAGGACCATATTATCAAATTTTACCTTTCCAAGACTGCAAATGGGATTTGAGTGAGATTTAGTTGCTACTTTTAGCAATGAGTGACTATGTAGATGCTCTATTGTTGGCATAAAAATCAAATGTGAAGTGAGGTAAAAATAAACTCCCTTAAAGGGGTTACTAATCTGCACAGCTTTGACTATCTTTACACAAATACATATATAGTTTCAACTAGGCTTTTATTACTAGGTTAAGCCATTTCAGTACTTTTAAACTCATGAAGGTCACAAAAACATAGTGCTTTCCCAACCACTATATATCAGTCTTTGCCACTTTCATAAGAAATCAATTTTCACAGATTAGGACTTGCAAGATAATATAAATGATGGTGATGTAATAGTAGTAATGACAATATCACCATCACTATCAACAACAACAGAAATGCTGCTGTCAAAACCTAAATCAAATTTAAGGAAGACTATGGTTGCTTTCAATGTTGCTTATCAAACTGCTGCTTTTGTTTGATAAAGTTTTCACAGTAAGCATTTGCTTTGTCTTTATAAATTTTCATCAGTGGCTAATAAACTATGCTGTCTTTTTTCTGTCTTTATCTCGATTTATATTTTTACTTCAGTGAGGGTAACAATTTCTTACTTGCTCTTGGCATTTCAGAGGCTATGTTTTGTTTCAGTTTTATATCCAAGTTGCTGTAAACTAAGTGCCTTGGAGAAAAAAAAAAAAATAAATAAATAAAAAACCCTCTCTATCAGCTGATGAAACACTGCTTGGAAATTATCAGAGCACTAAAGTAACTTGGTGGAAATAAAGTAGTTTTAAAATTAAAGTGGTGTATAAAAAGTACACTGGTTCAGTGAATGAAATACTCAACTCCTGTCACGCAATACTGAATTTGTAATATGGTCTTTTTCACACACATACCCCCCCCCCCCCCCATATATATATGAATTAATTTCAAGTGAAAGTATAGTGCACATAGTTATTCTTGACACATTTTAAGTCATTGAGCACAGTTAATAATAGAGTTAAATGTAGTGTTGGTGCCAATGGGAGTTGAAATCGGATACTGGAATTAGTTCACTTATGTTATTAATGGTTTTAAAAACGGCATGTGTATTGTGATCTTTCAGATATTTTGAATAATAGATGTTCCAGATCTTTAGTGCAATACTGAAGGCTTATGCTTTTATATAGTTTGAATACACAAACAAATCAACGGCTAAGAAGTTTGTTTCACAAGTACAAGGTTCCAGGTTCAATTCCTTTATATGACATTTTGGCCAAATGTCATTTTCTATAGCCTTGGGTCAACCCATACCTTGTAAGGGAAACTAAGTAGAGGTAAACTCAATATAAGCACAGCTTTGTCACATATGATAAAACAACTGAATTCTGGTTGTCAAATGATGGAGAACCACTGTGTAGCTCTTGTCAGATTAAATTCATGGAACATTTTGGATTAAGTACTGCATGTGTAACAAATACTTGCCAGTTATACAGTGTCTAAGTTATATGGAGTAACAAAGTGCATGTCCTTATGACACCCATTTACAACAGAAATTGATTATTGAGCATTACCATAATTCCTAGTGTAGAAGACACTCCAACTTCAAAGATACACTGCAAATTTAGCTTTAAAAGTTTGAGAAAAAAATTATAATAAATATAAAAACAAGGTCTCCTACTTTCATATACTTTTACAGCATGGAGGTATGTTAAGTTTATTTTATATAACCTTTCTCTGGAGTTAAAACCAGCTTATGAGAAATGTAACTTTTGTCCCTTTGGAAACTTGGTAATTTTTTTTAGATTTATTTTGAAAAAAAAAAATATAGTAACCCTATGCCAAGAAATATAGCAAATAGTTTTCTGAGGACACAATGGTGAGAAGTTAAAAACTAAGTATACTTCAAGCTAATGGGTTAGTTTCTACGGAGTCTGTTCTGACTATCAAGAAGTAAAAGAAATAAAAATGTCCACAGATGAAAGTTAACTTCTGTCATCAGAAGTGTACTTACTATGATAGTGTTAGCTTATAATGGTTTAGAACAAAGTAACAATGTTTAAATAAAAATGACCAAACTTTTTTTAACAAAAATCAACCATAAAAATGTAAAATAAGAGAGGAACAATAAAAATTAAACATACATTTTAAACTTGAGAGGTTATGGGTTTGTCCACATTATATTGTTTTTCCATGTATAGTAACAGATTTATTAATATTAAGTTATCAAAATTTATTTCATTTGTATGGTTTTGCATGTATTCTCTATAATTATCTGGAATTTTTTTTTCACCTAAATAAAAGATAATTGCCATCTAGAGACACTTAGATCTTAGCAATAAATGATATTTTTTCCATAATATGATTTTAATTAATTTACTTTTTAATTTGCAACAAAGTAAATGGGGAAATATATTTTTAGAAACTCATTTTGTAATAAATGAGCTTGTGCTAATTAGTTTTTCTTTCACAGAAAACTTTTTTTTATATAGAAATTTTCATTTTTCAAATACAAAATAAAAAGAGAATTACTTTTTGGTTAAATCATCTGTAATTAATAAAGTAGGCACAACATAGGTAGGACATTATATAACATGATATTAATGTTTAAATGTTTCCTTCCTTGGAACATTTGTTAATTGACAACTTAACAAACTACAATACAAAACTTCTGACAGAACTCTAACAAAATAAGGAAGATATTTTTGCAATATGGATATTCGTTTTTATTCTACAAGTGCAATGATGATGTGAATAGAGAGTGATTCATATTTAGTTTTATATCATACCTAATCTTCATTACCATATGTAGCTTTTTTTGTCTTGTTTCTAATTTCAAAATCTGGAGCAAATTTTCCCTTTTTCCTGAATTGATCAAATATTAAAACTATATGGGCCTTGAGTTAATCAGCTTTCCGCATTAAATTAAATTTAGGGGTAAAACCAATAAAAGCAATATGAAGTATTGTGTATGATTTCAACATAGTTAAGTCTCATTCATCTTCAATGTGGTTTAGGTTACATACTATCCAATTAAGATTAAGTAATCATCATCAAATTCATGTCTACTTTTACATGTTAGCATAGATAGGATAAAACTTCTCAAAGCAATATTCTGTGGCCAGACACCCTTCTTTATACCAACCATTACTTGTTTTCAAGTAAGATACTTTAGTCCTTGTCTTTGCACATTGAACCGCCAAGCTGCTTGATTTTTTTTTTCATAGAGATTAAGTAATGTCACTGCTATCCAAGTAGAGTCATTGCAAAGACATGCAAAAACAAACACACATACAAGAAGCTTCTAATCAGTTTCTATTTACCAAATTACACTCACAAAGAATTCATGAACCCAGCGTAGAAGATTTAATCCCAAAGTATCATGTAGTGGGAATGCACATAAAACCATACAGTTGCAAAGTAAACTTCTTATGCACATTGGTGTGCTTTTGAGTCACGTAAATATACAGAATTAATCCTTATCAAAAATGAAAATGTACATCATTACTTCTTTGTTTCACTTGAACTATATTAAAACTCTCTAGAATAATTGAATCATTAGTATTTCTATTTCTCAATGATGATAAGGAGTTGGACAAATCAGCAATGCAACAGTTTCTCATGCATTTCTAATATTATGTTAGCACATCCAAAGTCTATTGTTGTCAAGTTTGTTTAATTTTGAGATCTCAGGCTATTCTGAATCCCACTATTACACTTCATTCAGTGGATCATTATCAAATGTTCAGTTCAGCTACTTAGGTGTAAATAATTAAGGTAAATCAGAACTGGCTAGGCATTAATCAACCAATAAACTCACTCACGCAAATGACCATACAGATCTCAAACCAACTGCTAGAAATAGCCAAAAGAAACTATATTAAATACGAAAAATACCAAACACAAATACCAAAAAAAAAAAAAAACTCTCTCCAATTAAACCTTTTTGTTTTAAAAAAGGAAAAACACTTTAGACAATGTAATTTTGTGTGTGTGTGTGTAGAGAGAGAGAGAGAGAGAGAGAGAGAGAGAGAGAGAGAGAGAGAGAGAGAGAGAGAGAGAGAGAGAGAGAGAGAGAATACAAGACGGTTATTGCTACAGTGGCTTAGCTTGGGTCTTGGTCACCCTGCATGGTAGCCAAATTTGTTACCCCTTTCCCTAAATGTAACATACAGTGTATGACAGTAAACATGCATGTATAAAGCATCCATCCTGTGTGATTTACACAACCCACACACCCCATACTTCACCACTTCATATTCTATGGCTAGAATACTTTTAATCACAAGTTTTCTCACTAGCAGATGACCAGGAAGTACAATGTAAAACTACCAGAATTATCCATACATGTGAAGGTGAAATGTGTCTAGTTATGGCCCATTACATTTTGAGATAAAACCCAGCTTGGACTGACTTTACTTTCATTCTTTCAAGGTTGACAAAATAAAATACCAATAAAATATGAAGACTGACGTAATTAATTATACTTCTTCCCCCAAACCTTTGGCTTTGTATTTATGAAAGGAATCATTATTTTAAATTCTATGTGCTTGTTTTACAATATTAAAGCTTGTTCCAGGTTTCCAGAGAGTGAATGGTTGAGAGAAATGTCTGCCTACAAAATAAAAAGCTTAGAATTTCAAAATAACAAAACATCTCTGAAATGTATTTACAGGGCCTCTGCTGTCTATAGAAATGTGTTGTATTTCTCTGTGGTACTTATATGTAGCTAAGCAGATTTGGTTAATGGAAGCTAAATACCTCAACTAAAAATAAAGCATAGTGCCATTGACGTGAATCATTCAGTCCATTGGCTAGGATCTAAATGGCTTGGCTAATAAAACTAACAAAAAAAAAAAAAAATCTATGTATTAGGCAAAGAATAATATATCGCTAACTTGAGAGGTGCAAGCATAGCTGTCATATTTAAGAAGATTGCTTTCAAATCCACAAAGCTTCAGGTTCAGTCCCACTTCATGGCACCCAGAGTAATTGTCTTCTACTTTAACACCAGGCCAATCAAAGCACTGAGAATAGATATGATAGATGGAAACTGAAAGAAGCTTGTTGCGAGAGAGAGGGAGAGAGGGAGAGAGGGAGAGAGGGAGAGAGGGAGAGAGAGAGAGAGAGAGAGAGAGAGAGAAAACACATGCATGTGTGTCTCTCCTTGTCTTGACATAGCAGGATAGTTGTAAATGAGAGTCGTTGTCAAACCTGCAGTGTCATTCATTTCCAATATTCTGCAAAAACATGTCTGGTCATGGGGAAATATTTCCTTGCTTGGAAACAATGGGATGGTGACAGGAAGGGTATGCAGTCATATAAAATCTGCCTCAATAAACTCCATCCAACTCATACAAGCATAGAAAAGTAAGCATTAAAACAATGCTGACCTATTCAGCTCAAAGGTATGGATAGACAGACGTAAAACCTATTATTTCTGATGAATAATATTGATTTCCAACATAAGTACAAGGAAATATGTTTATGGGAGGGTACAGATGACTATATACTAACCCCAGCACTTGACTGGTATCTTTAGACCTTGGATGGATGAATGGCCTGTTGGCCTTTAGGGGTCTCAAACTCTGAACAAAAAGGTTAATAAATCAATATTACAAAGCATCTTGTATAACATTTAAAGAATTCTGTGTATCTATTGCTTTCTGCTGAGTAGTGTCAGTTTCTTTCATTGGTATAAGGTCACAAATCTTTAGAGGAGAAGAACTGTCTATTGAATTCATTTATTTTATTGGTCCTGAGAAATTTTAAATGCACACACTACTCAAATAGAATTTGAACTTAACACATAGTTGGATGAGAGTAAACATTACAAGGCATTTCATGTGAACATGTGTGTGTGTATAGAGAGACTTTATGTCAATAATGTGGTATTAGATATAGGAATCACGGAGTGAGTTGACACTTAGAGAGTGTAGTAACTTTTATCATTACTTCAGAGCATGACATGAGCCTGCCTGACATGAGTCCCAAGGTCAGCAGGCTCTGGCTAACAGTACCTGATATGTGTCTCTGTCCAATGTTTTGGATCCCAAGTGAAGAAAACTGAAATATCAAGCTGACATTCGGCAGGGATAGTTAAATCTCACAAACAGGCTTTCAACTTTTTAACCTTAGTTTGCAATCACATAAAGATGATGTCTCATTAAAAACATTGATTGCTGGTGAACCCTATACACATGTGATACAGTGATGTACAAACTTGTATCTTATTTTTGAAAAGATAGATTGCTAAATGAATTGCAACAGTGCAGAAATGCCTCAGGAAAATATGCCTAATAGTGAGCGCTAGTGAAGAGTTGTGAGACTTGTCTTAACAGAGGTCACCAAATGAATGATGCTAATCCCGGGCTCTTTATAGATGATATTGCCTGATTTGCTTTTCTGAGTTTGAAACACATTGTCGAATTTCTATTGATGAATGTCTGAGTGAAGAAAGTACTTTGTTAATTTATTATTGTTTTATTAGGAATACCAAACCAAAGAGCTCTTTCAAAATTAAATAAATATGCATTAAAACTTAATAAAAAAAAATGTATGTTTTTTGTAAATAAAGATACAAGTTGGAAATTTTAACATCTAAACAAAGCCATCACATAAAATATTAAGATAAGAGAACGTGACCTTATTTACTGATTCACAAAAAGGACAGCGAATAGAAAGTTAAATATATTGTTATTCCGGCTAATAAAACACCAACCAGCAACCCAGCAAGAGAGGGTGAGGAGACAGAAAGAGGGAGGCATAGAGATGGGAAAAGATAGGGATAGATAGAGAGACAGACAGTATGCATGCATACTTATGTTTTAATGCTGCTAATGTATAAACTCATAGCTGTTTGGAAGGGAAGAAAATGTCAAAGAATAGATTAAATGATAGCACTAAGAGACTGAATTACAGATGATTGCATTGATGCAGGATGTTATCAAATTTGATATTCTTGAGTGATGTGATATGATTGACTTACAAAGACCACAACTGACTATTGTATAGAAACTGAAATACACATACACACGCAAAAAAGGGACAAAAGGCAGTTCACAGCAACCATATGAGGGACAGTGACATATATCATACTAAGCTACTTCAGTTTGCCACCAAGCAGACATTTAAACTTTAACAAGCTGAAACAGAGGAAGGAAACTCTATGCAATTCTACATAGATGTGATCATGTGATAGGATATTATCAAATGACAAGAGGATGAAATTATCTCTTCAGCCTTGGCTATTAAATAAAGGAAGCAAAATTAAAGCAATTAAAAGAATAACTATAGAACATTTAAATAATATTTAAAATACAATGTCTGTCCCCATCTGGTCTTCTGTGTGTATGTAATACATAAATCAAATTTAAGGGAAATAATTATGTTATTGGTTTTGTTCTATGAATGATTCTATTTATTTATTTACCCAATGGCAATCCTATTATATACATCCTCTTTACCCCCACTATCATTATTAATGCATTTGTCCTATCATGGACCTGCAGAGTCTGCTGCTACTTACATATGATTTTTATGTATTTAATTTAATATGACAAATTTACCACTGGCTGGGATGTTAGCCATTTGTAGGTACTTTTCCTGTGGGAAAAAAAGGAGCAGAGAACTGCAAACCGGTGAATTTTACACTGTAGCTGTTGTTGCTGTTTCACTCTCGGTCAGCTCTGACTGAAAAGATCTATGACCAAAGGTATTTAAAGCATGACCATCTCACCTTTTTTTGGCATACATTGCCCAATGTATTTTTCCATATTTTTTTAAAGATGATATGGTGTGATTTGAGGAAGATTTGGTTGCTTAACCTGATGCAGTGGTGATTACATCATTTAGCAGTCATGAACTCTGGCTTTTGATAGTTAAGCATTTCAGTTATAGACATACTTACAGTACCAATGACAAGCTATGAAATATGAATCACTAGCTTTTCAGTTGATTATCCAGTAACCTACTGATATGAATGGCATAATTTATAGAGCACTGTATGAAATGCCTCGTACTTTAATTTCTTTATTATGTGAGTTCAAATTTAATCAGGAATTGCCTTTGCCTTTTTAGAGATAAATAAAATAAGAACCAGTCAAAGTACTGGAGTCAGTTAAGTCGACTATACCTTTCCGTTATGCTTTATGTTAGAAATCATTAATAACAGGCTACACTTAATGACAATTCTAATTTTGGCACAAGGCCTGCAATTTTGAGGGACTGGAGCAAGTTAGTTACATTGCCCCCAGAACTTGACTAGTTCTTACTTTACTAACCCTAAAAAGATGAAGGGTAAAGACAACCTTGGCAGAATTTGAGCTCAAAACAAAGACATGAAATGCCATTAAGCATTTTGTCTGACATGCTAATGATTCTGCCAGCTTGCCACCTTAAATAATAGTAATAAAAACAGCAGAGTGAATCCTTGCTTGCCACTGTTAGAATTAACAATATAATACCTACTGAAAATGTAATGCACCCACTTAAGAAACAAGATGAAGAAAATGAAGTCACTGCATGGGCAATACCTCAGAGAAATCAAAGGAAAAGACAAGACCAACACTTGGCAATGGCTAAGAAAAAGTGATCTGATATGCAGTGCCCAGGAACAAGCTCTGAGAACTAATTATATCAAGTTTGAAATAGATAAGAGCAGTGAATCATCCCTTTGTAGGATGTGTGGTTGGAAAAATGAAACAATTTCATATACTGTGAGTTAATGTAGCAGGCTGACCCAAAAGCATTACAAAAGGAGGCACAATAATGTGGCTAAGTTTGTTCACTGGAGACTATGTGAAAAGTATGGCCTGGACAGAGCTTGGAAATGGTACAAACATGAACCAGAAGGTGTCATCGAGAACAACGAATATAAGATACTGTGGGATTTTACAATCCAATAAGACTCCCTAATTGATGCTCAGAGACCAGACATTGTTGTGGTAGATGAAGGAAAAAAGGAAACCAAGACTATAGATATTGTGATACCTGGGAATGCACACATAAGTGACAAAGAACTAGAAAAGATGGCAAAAGTACAGACTACTAAAAGACGAAATTGCAAGAATGTGAACTATGAGGAGAGTGCCTGTCATCCCAGTTGTTGTAGGGGCACTCAGAGCACTAACAACCAAGTGCAAGAAATATGTCAGAAAAATCAAAATTCACATGAGAGTAGAGCAAGTGCAAAAAACTGCTCTACTGGGGGCAGCTAGGATTTTGAGATTGGTACTTGGGTGTTGAATGTCCCCCACGATAATTAGCAACCGATTATCAAAGCTTATGATGTGCAGAAAGAGACCCTGTAAGACCTCTGACAGGCTGCTGTCTGTTCTCACAAAATCAATCAGACCAAAAAAGACCAAGTGTACGGAGGAGGAGGAAAAGCCTTTCTACTAAAGACACAAGGCTGAAATTTTGGGGGAAGGGACTAGTCAACTGCATTGATCCTAGTGTTTCTCTGGTACTTAATTTACTGACCCCAAAAGGATGAAAGGCAAAGTTGACAATAGCAGCATTTGAACTCAGAATATAAAGATGAAAGAAACGTGCAAAACATTTTGCCTGATGTGCTAACAATTCTGCCAACTCGTTGCCATAGTAATGAAAATAGTAATACTGACACATGGTCAGAAATTTAGTTGGAGAGGTTAGTTAAAAATATTGACTCCAGTACTTCACTGGTACTTTATTTTATTGATCCCAGAGAGATGAATGGTAAGGATGACCTCAGTGGGATTTAAACTCAAAATGTTAAAAACCAGAACAATATTGCAAGTTATTTTTTGTTATGTTCTGATGAATCTACCAATTTACTGCCCTTAAATCATTGCTTCTTACAAAGGTTAGTCAATTAAATCAACACCAACACTTAACTGGTATTTTTTCATCCTTGGAAGAAGAGAAGGCTAAGTAAACCTATTGGGGGTATGAACTCAAAATGTAAAATACAGCATGACATTTTGTCTAATGCTCTAACACTTCTGACGATCCGCCATCACAACAACAATAACAGTTTCAATTTTTGGCACAAAGCCAGCAATTTTGGGGGAAGGGGTAAGTCGATTATATCAACCCTAGTGCTCAACTGGTACTTATTTTATCAACCCTGAAAAGGATCAAAAGGCAAAGTTGGCCACAGTGGAAATTGAACTTAGAATGTAAAGACAGACAAAATGCAATAATTTGATAAAAAGGCTGCCTGCATATGTGTGTGTGTGAGAGAGAGAGGGGCGGGGGAGAGGAAGAGGGGGAGGGAGAGAGAGAGAGAGAAGTAAATGTAGACATGGAATGTGAATTAACTGTAAACACTGACTGAGGTGCTGTTGAATGAGGATGTTAAATGTGATATCAGATTTAATCATTAACACCTGTATCTGGACCACAGGACCACAAATTAGAGGATACCATTTCCCTTTTGAAACTCTTGATATGATTCACTGCATTTCATATGGAATTTATCATTGACTATTGATGGACTGCCTATGATGATGAGGCTGAAAACATTTGATAGTTGTTGAGATGCGGGAAGGTTTAGAATGTTGAATGCCTGACCTGCTAAGAAATTTAAGAGTGAGCATCATAAATAAGAAACTGAACTAAGATATGTTTTGTTGTTGTTTTTGTTGTTGGTTAGCTATGGGTTAGATCTATTTGAGCTGACTTATATTTGAAAGTGTTTCAACTATAACAATTCCATCTTATTTTCAGAAGTAGTGCATCAAGGGCCACATTATCTAATTATCTAATATATACTTCAATTTTTATAATTGCTAGGATGTAATTAAATGGTGAATTGACAGCTATATATAGCAGATTTAGTAACTATCTAGACTAGGGATAAGTGTTTTTTTTTTTTAAATGGTGCATTTAAAATCTTTATAAATTTATATCATATCTTGCATATAAAAATATCCCTACATAACCCTCCTCACTATTTCCATTGCAAGCAATGATACCAAAGACCATCATGATACCAAAGACCACCTAAAAGCCATCAACTACTCAATGGCCCACAAATACATTAAATTTGATAAGTTTTTAGAAAAGTTCTGAGACCCACAGAGAACACCTCTATGGTACATATGGGGGCTATGGCCCATCTGTTACTAACACCTGGTTTAGAGACTCCTCCATTAACCTGAAACAATATATGTAGAATGATAGTGAATTACAAACATTTTCTGACAGTGATATCATGGAAAACTTGTTGAATCTGGGATGATACCAATATATAAAACTACATTTGTATTTTGTCAAACAGTTGGCATTCCAAATATCCCACAGAAAGAATCATAACTGTTCAAGCTTGCCAGTGCAGCAAATGGATGCAGTAGGTTAAGGAATGCTAGATATAACAGCTAAATTTCCTTCCAGTCACTCTTCCCTGTTTTAAAAAGGGAAGGGGGCTTGTATATTCAAGATATCATTGTTTTGGAAACACTATTTTGTAAAATAAAAGATGTGATGGCCATGGCTTGAACTTTGATCACAGGTCTGCTTGATCAGAGCTGACTGGAATTAAACAATAAAATCTTATCTTAAATATAGAAACAAAACAAAACATGAGAAATTGTTTACAAGGTCATACTTTATAAAGAATCTCTTATGTTTTGTATTCTACATATACTCTGTGTAACACTTTTAGCAATATTTTTGAGTGAACAGTGTTACAATTTGATATCAAGTTGATAAGGATCAAATAAACACAATTCTTTTGATATTTTAGATGCAAAGATATCTTATTGCTAACTACTAAATGTTGTTATTAGAAATGACAAAGGAAGGATATTGACACCAAGTAAGCTAGTTTGGAGTTTTAATGAGATGTTGTTAGATCAGATATAACAGTAGTTGCCATTGTGTATTTCTTGGAGTTAGCTGGTTAGACTGTGTTGCTGCGTTTGTCATTGAGGTCAACCATTGTCTTGATGTGACAGACACTGTTCTGATCTGCTCTCTGCTGCTAGCTTTCACTGGCTAGTGGCTAAAATGCACTAAATATATAGCCAGTACCTTCCACAGACAAGCTGTTTATGCCTAATATAGAATATAATTTCTCAGAAGTATGTTTTTTTTGTTGTTTTGTTTGTTTTTTCCAATTATATTTGTAATATACAAAGTAGAGAAAACAATTTGTCTCTAAAATATATATAGTTAAAATATGGATTTAGCACCACAATATCAGATGATATCAGATGACATCATATCAGATGAAAAGAGAGATAAATAGGATGGAAGGGTGGAGTGAGAAATTTTGTAAAATTGACAGACTTATTGCCTTTTTTCTCTTCATTAGATCTCTCATTTCTCTCTATCTGCCTCCTCATTTTTTTTAGTTGTACTTGATGTCACAATAACTTTTATTGATACAGTTAATAATGATAGAATGGAACCTTCATTATTGAATCTTAATTTTTAATGAATGCTATCTGTATATGCGAATGTGTATGTTAACTTCTATATTTTTATAGATTATCCCTTGAATACTCTTTGTTGAACAAACTGGAATCTAATTATCTCTATGTGTATTTTTTCGTCTGCTTTTGGATTTTCTAATATTTCTGCACCCTGCCCTTATTATATTCACTTAGCTGATGAAGCTTGGATTACACTTTGTGTGTGTGTGTGTGTGTGCGTGCGTGCGCATGCTATGGTGTGCTGTGCATGCACACAATTTTTAGTACTATTATTAAAACTATTAACATTCTATTTTAATTAGCAGGGATGTTGTTTTGAGGCTTGATGAAAGTAAATCTCCTCAAATAGTTGCTAACTCTCCTTTAAATCAGACTCTACTGTCTCAGTAGAAGTACAATGTAGTTCTTGATAATACCATATACACAAAAATAAAGGTGCATTAGCCATAAGTGTAATACCTTTAATCATAAATCTTCTTGATTCAAGTTGATCTGAGACTAAACAACAAAATCAATGATGAACTAAAGAAGTTACAATTCCTCCACTTACTTTATACCCAAGTCACTATGCTATCATTAGCTATTCCACCCACCACCCAAATATTAATTAGGCTGTCCATGTAACACTTCTAACCTTCTACATCCTGTGATACACCCTGAGCAATGGTATATGCTCTTTTAGTTCTTGCACAGAGTCACACTATTAGCCAGAATCGGCGCATGTAGTAAACTTTAAGAATTGATTTCCTGTTTCCTTTTGGTTTATAAAAGTAACTACTGCACTACTTGTCTGTCTTCTGATTATATGGGTTACATAGAACCATATTTCTTAACTCACAAATACATATATAAAATCCATAAATAAAATAGTTACACACATAGCTATGTGACTGCAAAGATCACTCTGCAACAAAATGGTTCTGGGTTCAATACCACTGTGTAGGACTAATGGAAAGTGTTTATATGCATATATCATCTTGTTAATATACATATATCATCTTTTACTTGTCTCAGTCATTATATTATGGCCATGTTGGTGCACTGCCTTAAGGAATTTTAGTTGAACTAATCAATCCCAGTACTTTTTTGTCTTTTTTTAAAGTCTACTACTTATTCTATTGGTCTTTTTAGCCACCAAGCTATGGGGATGTAGACACACCACCACCAGTTATCAAGCAGTGGTGGGGGACAAACACAAACACATAGATGACAGGCATTTTTCAGTTTCCATCTACCAAATCCCCTCACAAGGCTTTGGTTGGCCTGAGGCTATAAGTAGAAGACACTTGCCCCAAGGTGCCATGCAGTGGGACTGAACCTGGAACCATGTGGTTGGGAAGCAAACTTCTTATCACACAGCCATTGTTCTAACATCCACCCTTCCTTGCTTTCATAGGTCACATGGAATTTGTTGAAACAGATTTTATACAGCTAGTTGCCCTTTTGCTGCAAACTCTCACTTGTTTCCATGCAAGGTAATATTTCCCCATTGCTAGACATGTTTTTTCACAGGAGACAGAAGATGAACAACATTGCTTGTATGATAATGATGCTTGTTTACAACCATTATGTGATGTCAAGCTATATGTAACAGATTTCTTTCAGTTTCCATCTACCAAATCTACTCACATGGCTTTGGCCGGCTTGTGACTATATCAGAAAACACTTACCCAAGGTGCCAAGCAGAGGGATTGAACATGGTTGGCAAAGTAAGCTTCTTAACCACACAGCTGTACCTGTGTGCATGTGTGAGTGTGCACATACTGATATATATATATATATATATATATATATATATATATATATATATATATATATATATATATATATATATATTGCTTTGGTATAGTGGTGATAAAAGTTATAATATGGTTTACAGTGGACACAGCATTTAAATTCTGCAGGCACTGTTACATGTTCTAGTCTTTTTCCATATTAGAGGTGTGTATGCATGTGCATGTGAGTGTTTGTTTCTACATGTCTGAACACAGTCACTGTTTGAGAATAAAAAGCACTGATACTTGTTTACATCACCAGTAAACAATACATCTTGTAGCTTGTTGGTTTTGACGTGTGAAAAATACCTTAAATGAACAAGTAAGCATTGGCGACAGTAAGGGTGTCTGGTCATAAGAAATGAAAGAAAAAACTAACTGCTTCAATAAGTCATGTTTAACTTATAGTGCAAGGAAAAAGCAGACATTAGTTGAATGATGATAATGATAATACATGTAAACCTCCAAATAATACACGTTCTCACAAACAAAACTCATACATTGTAAAAACATGTGTATATCTATATTGTGTTGATTTTGAGCATATGAAGATAAGTTTAGAGTTGGAATAAAATAAAATAATATGGCACAAAAAAAGAACAAAAACATTGGTGTAGAAGATAAACATGTAGTAAAAATAATAATGACTGCCAACTGCTAAATAAGTTACTAAAATGAAACAAAAAAAAAATTCCCTCAAAAAACTAAACAGATAATAATAGATGATATACCATATTCAAGTGGATAACTAAACTGAATTTTTTAAATACAGCTAAAGCCTCAGCCAATTAATTGATTATAATTAGATGGTATAAAATATCAACTAAGATTCTAAAAATTTAAAGCTTTATCAAAAGCAATAATAATGATAAATAGCAGTATCTGTGGAAACTCCACAGTAAATACAAGAATTTTTAGATGGTCAGAAGTTTATATAGAACCAGAAAAATTAATGTCTTTTTTGAAATTGTATATCCTGCATTATTTTCATTTAGAAAAGTTTTCAATTCTAGATATGACTGTAATTGACTTTCCTATTCTCTCAGGAGTTCAGAAGTTCATTTATAAATCTAAGGGCTTCACAATAATTACAGAGAATATTCACATCACCAATGTGATAACTTTCAACTATATGTTAACACATTTTTCCAATGTTCTCTCTCATTCTCATTTTCTATTCTTTATTCAACATGTTCTCTTATCTGTTGTAAAATACCCAACTGTATTCTCTTCGATTCTAAGTTTCCCCTCAACACTGCTGCTCCCATACTTGTTCTAGTGATTCGACCCTCTGCTTCTCTTTACGTTGTTGCTTATACTGTCTCATTCTTTCTCTTGCTAGCTTATATTGTCTGTCATCCATATTTTATAAAGAAATAGCAATTTTCAAACAAGCAGACAATAAATAATTGCACTTATGTGCATGCGTTCAGTGATAGGTGCTATAAAAAATTTAGTTCAATAAAAAAAACTTTTCACTGCCACTTCCACCACTGCAACTATCATAATAATTTTCAGCAAGGGGGAGAGAAATTGAGTGTTTTTAAGAGAAATTGGAATTTAATAAAAAAATTTCTTTTGCAATTTGTGCTGCTGGACCGGCTCCTGTGCAGGTGGCACGTAAAAAACACCATTTTGAGCATGGCCATTGCCAGTACTGTTTGACTGGCCCTCGTGCCGGTAGCACGTAAAAGCACCCACTACACTCTCAGAGTAGTTGGCATTAGAAAGGGCATCCAGCTGTAGAAACTCTGCCAGATCAGATTGGAGCCTGGTGCAGCCATCCAGTTCACCAGTCCTCAGTCAAATTGTCCAACCCATGCTAGCATGGAAAGCAGACGTTAAACGACGACGATGATGATGATGATGATGAAAACTGAATCTAAGTTGTTTGCCATCCACGTTTATTTTAATTTCATCTCAGTTCAGTTCAGTTGTTTGTTTCTATCTACTTTTCTTGCTGTTGATGTATCTGTCTAGGCTGCAATACAAAGTTCAAATAGCAAATAAAAAAAAATATCATCCATAGCTATTTTTCTAAGTTATTTTACTTACATTGAAAAATCTATCTTTCCATCTATGAAAGACATTGAATTTCGGACTCCCTTTCTCTATATCTCTCCCTTCAGGTAACTTTTTAACCACATTATAACTTTTATTTTCCCCCTATTTCACATAATTAACATTTCTCTTCCTCTTTCTTTCTCACTCTTTGCTGCTCCCTTCAACTAGCCACATGACAGCTTAACACATTTGGCCTTAGTCATAGTAATAATGATGAACCAGTAAACAAATAGAAAATACAATTACCATATATTTATTTAGTATTTTATCTTTATTATTGAACAATATTTGTATTATGCTCTATTCTTGATTTGTTTTTTTTTTTTTTTTTATTTATTTATTAATTTACAGTAGCATTGTAAATAACTTTATTCACTTGTAGAACATAATTATTTTTCATTAACACAATCTGATTCATATCATTTACATAATAGAAAATGATGTTCAGTAAATGTTTTTGCAAAAGAAAATTGAAATACACAAATACAAGAACATGATATTAAAAATTAAATCTTTTTATTTGATTCTACTTCTTGTAATTGTTGAATATAATAACATCTCTAGAAAAGAATATTATATTATTTTTATTGTTTTTAGTGCTCTGTGTTTTTCTTTGCATATGCATATTTAAGTATAAATTTCTAATGATAGTCTGAACACAAAGGATTTTGGAACAAAAGAAAACCTGCTGACTCATTCATACAAGCCTAAGATTTACATGACACCCGGGACAAATAACAGAAACAGAATCAAATAATGATTTGAGAGAGTGAAGAAAATTTGTGACAATAACAAATAGAAAAGCAGTGTGTCCCTGAGATCTGCATTCCATTCCAGCTATACAGGGTGCCAACAGACAACAATCAGTAATAGAATTTGTTGATAACTCTCACCAAGAAGGCCATAATGGGGTCATTAAAACATTGTCTCTTTCAAGAAATCAATAGAATGAAAGACAGAATAACATAACTGGAATAGGTCCATTAGATGAAGATTTGAGTGAGTTTTTTCCTGAGAAGAAAGGAGACAGATGGCAACTCAATCCCTTGAAGATTTAAAGCTTTACAAATTTTTGAGACATTATTTTAGTATAAAGCAAATCAATGCTCAGCAAAACAAAATATTTAAGTTAGATAGATATTAATGATGAGAAACAGAATAATCATATCTATCATTTACTTCTATTTATCTCTTATTTACAAATAAGCTTTATTTTTAGAACTAATTTATTCTTTGCTTGTTTTTGTTAGCAATTCCGACCATATAATCAACATTAAAAATGTTAACTTTTAAAAATATTACGTACTTGGGCTTAAATATATAACAGCTCTGTACACTTAGAAATGAAATAACATACAATTGTCAACATACTGAAATCAAATGTTCCTAGTTTACCTTATGGGATTAGGATATGAGTTATTTAATATATAAAATATGATACAATTTTAATACTCATTCTTGAGATTTCTTGTCAAAATTTAATTTTAAAAAGTGAATATTGCAAGGAATTTTTGATTTTTTCTAACTTTAAGTCACATCCACTGCAGGGTTGGGCATTAAGCAACTACATAGAAGAATGAGTTCCGGACAGTCAGAATAGTTTGATCTCCCTTGCTTGTAATTTTCTGTCCCTATACTGGTATTAATCATTAAACAAAAAAGAAATAAAAACAATGAGATCTATATGCTAATACAGAACCTGTAGATAGAATTAACAAACAGTACTACCAGAAATGTGGTACAAATCAATTCAAAGGCCTGGTTGCAAGTGACATAACATTACTTATGAGAAACAGAATAATCTTATCTATCATTTACTTCTATTTATCCCTTATTAACAAATAAGCTTTCTTTTTAGAACTAATTTATTCGTTGCTTGTTTATGTTAGCAATACCTACCATATAATCATTACCAACAAACTAACTCAGTTCTTAAAAATGTTAATATTAACACACTAAATAATATGCTGCTCAGTGTTTTAATTCCTAGACTCAAAATTTCCTATCAAACATCAATCAACAACAATTCAAATTAAGCACATAGTAACATCATTCAGTTAGACAATCCTTAGTGCTAGGATTAGCAAGTAAAAGACAGAGCAGGGTCTTTAATACAACTAAAGTCTTTCATAACTCTCTTTAAGTTTCTGTAAGATTGTGCATAAATTACTTAGATGACACTAAGCTAATGTCCTAATGTAAAGAAAGAAGAAAAAAATAGTTATTGCCCAGATATAGAATCCATTATAATAAAAGTGTATACTGAGAATATAAACTGCCATGAGTGACCGTTTAAATTAAAAAGAGATAAAAATTATGAATTTAGTTTTGTTATTGGATTGGATTTATATGAATGAAAATCTTACAATGTTCCCCACAATTATAAATCCCTAGGTTATCCTTTAAGAGTCCAGCATATTGGATGTTTCTTGTTTAATTCTACATTACCAAAAGAATTCAGTTTGCCTTAGACTAAATATAATGGGAAAACCAGGAGGGGTCTCTAAGAAAGAGTTTATTGTTTCAATATTTAAAGTATTTATATACTGTCACAGATACTGTGCTGTGTTTATTTTCAAGATATGTAACTCTCTAAATGGCCCCAGTTAGTCTAGCTATAAGGAAACTACTGAGTAAAGTGCAATGCTATCATTGTTGTTAAGCCCCAGGTCAACCCTAATCATGCTGTCCTGAAATCAAAGGTATAGTGTACCTGAATTATATAATTTTTTCATTTTTTTTAAGGTGATAGAGTGTGCATTGAAGATGTGACTGCTATTTACAACAGCTCAAATGACCACATAGAACTGCCTTATTTGTCTAATATTGTAGGCAGTGACAGCACTAAAATTGACAAGTGCTTCGTACATTTGCAATGCAATTTTTCCTGTAGGTGCAGCAGCCTGAAGATAAATTGGATCCAACTAGCTTTATCCAAAAGTAAATAGGACTGATTATCTATAGATGAGTTCCTTTCATCATAAAAAGCAAAGAACTAAGTCATTTATGTGAACAACAAAGAGAGAGGGGGGGGGACAAGCAACTAAGGAAAAGATATCATAAATTGAGGTCTTTGATTTTCATGATAGTATCCACTTAAGGTACCCATCTATAGGTGATCAGTGCTATTCATTTCTAAATGGGACAAGTTGGATCTGATTTCTGTTTGAGCTGTTGCACCTATAGGAGGAATTCAACTGCAAATGTATGAAGCATTTGTAAATTCCAATGTTGCTACTACCTAAGACACTGAGCCAATAAGGGAACCTCTAAGTTGCTATTTAACCTCAAACTTATTCAGCCACAGAAAGAAAAGTAAAAAATAAATATAATGAAAAATTGTGAAAGGAATATTGCATTAGTTTGTTTTGCCACCTTTAGCATTTTGTTTTGTTTTAACCTTAGGAAAGGTCAATTGACTAAATCCATGGTGTTGCTCACCAAAACACTCTAATCGCTGGCCTATGGGCATGTAGTCTCCTCTCTTTGCTTTTTCTACCATCGTTGTAGTAGCCACTTCTTGACTCTGGGTACCAATTCATAAAGTCCATACTGATGTCATCTAGAACATTTTTATCTGCAAGTTAAAATCACCTACTGAACTCTTTATCCTGAGCAAACATTCCAGACTGACCACTCAACATCAGGTTTCTACCTCTGACTAAACACCATCTCTGAGCTAACATCACAGATTGATTCTGTTATGATAATGTTACCATCTCAAATTAGAGCATCTAGTAATGCACTATTATTAACACTTATCCCTGTGTCAGCAATATTCCCCAACTATGTTATTATTTCCATTGACTGTGTCCTAAAACTATAAACTTTCCGTAAAATTTCATTATGTCTTCTGTTTACGACTGTTTCTAATTCTGTCTATATCCAAATACTTTAATCAACTACATACTTGATAAATTGTTTCAACTAAGGAAGAAAACTATTAAGTCAAGAAGAAATATCAATAATAAATAAGTCACAACCTGACTATTTTAAAAGCTGATCAAAATTCTAATATTTTTCTCCATCTTCTTTTCTTTGTTTAAGAGAATATCTAATTTCTCTTTCACAGTTAATATAATTCCTGCTATAATGGTAATTTAAAACTAGTGTATTTTCAAAATGGACTTGTAATGCAAAAGCATACTAAAAGGTTACTGATATAAGCTTTCTCAACTTTAGAATAGCTGCTAGGACTTACTGAATAATAATGCAGATTCATTTTGAATATCATTAGTGCAGAAACAAAAATTTCATCAACCCCAAAGAATCCTTGATTATAATGGACATCATTATGAAAAGTCCAATGAAATTAGATACATCCTTTTATCTTCATATTACAAAGATAAAGAAATTAAACTGATAAAAAATCCCATTACCTTTTCTCCCTGCAGAAGTAATGGTAAATTTGGTTAAAAGAATTATTTTGGTTGAGAAACTTTTGAGTTCAGCATCTCTTTGATAACTTGGTATTGAATATTGATTTCATTTCCCATCAGAATTAAAGATAAAATATTTCAACCAATAACAACTACTACTGTACTAAAATCCTGCAACAAATGATAAAAATGATAGCTCATTAAGCATGAGAATAAGAAGTTGTTGCTTTGTTTATGTTTTTTTCTTTTGAAGATCGTTAGTAAAATATCTGAAACCATCCTCCCTTGAACCAAAGCTGGACACTTAATTTAAAAAGAACTTATGGTGTCATCTAGTATGTAAATGATAATAATAACAGCTTGTTATTTAGACAATACTTTTTTAAGAGGGCCTATAAGCAACTAAGGTCAACCTAGTGTACACTAATACTATTTATCAGCAAATAGAATGTTAGAATTACTTGCTGCAATGCCCAGGTTGCTACATATAATACATTATGTATTGTAAAGAAATAGGGTCATGTTAGTCATTCATTTAAAAATTGAATATGTCACAAGAGTGCAGTATTGTACATTGATGAGAAAGTTATGAACATGGGAAATTTTCAGTTAATTCAGTTTATTTTAATAGACTTTGCATCTTACAGTGCAAAGGCTGATGGCAGAGTAGAAGTGTATCAAACAATATTAGCATGTCATACACTGGCACTAGCATTGTATTTATATTCATGACCAACATAACTAACTCTTAGTGGTGCTGGTGTCATTGTTGTTTTGTTTCCAATTGTCTCTGACTGAACAGACCTATGATGAAAGGCATTTCTTGGTAAGGTGTAACTTAAGAGAATTTTACAGTTATTTCTAGATTATCCAAAAATATACAAGCTCCTTCAGTATTGTGAAGAAATAAGGTCATGCTAATTATTTGAAAATTGAATAGGTCACAAAAGTGCACTATTGCACATTGATGGGAAAGCTATGAACATGGAATATTTTCAGTTATTTTCGTTTATATATTAATAGACTTTGCATCTTACAGTACAAAGGTTGAAGGAAGAGTAGAAGTGTACCAAACAATATTAGCCAAGGAGTAGGCATTTCATACACTGGCACTAGTACTGTATTTAGATTTATGACCAATGTAACTAACTCTTAGTGGTGCTGGTGTCATTGTTATTTTGTTCCAGGTTGTCTTTGACTGAATAGACCTATGATGACAGGCATTCCATGGTAAGATGTGAGTTAAGAGTATTTTACTGCTATTTCTGGAAGACCAACCAAACATACACAAACTCCGCCAGAGCCATATTAGCGAGCCTATCTACAAGATATATTACATTAAGTGGAATAGCTGACAGCTGTAGTCAGCAGCAGAAACGTTATAAAATTGCAATGCTGAATTCAGTTTTTTCTCTGGGTTCAGAACATGATAGAAATGCTAAAATTATGGTTCTACCTTCTCATTATCACCACATTGTCTATTTAAAAAATAAATTATATTAGCCAGTCACTGTTTGATATATAATATGTGTATAAAATATGTTAATGATGAGTGGCTAGCCAGGAATACTGCTTTAACTGAAAGATGATTTTAATGGACTATGATAACGATTTAGGTTTTCTTAATGAAACTTAATGAGTATTCAGAGAAGTTTGTGAGTAAGAGCAGATGGTTTTAAATCCAGTAAAAAGGGGGAAAATATATATATATATATATATATATTTCTTATTTCCTGAAATTATTCTTAATTACTATCAGATATTTCAACGTATTGATTTATTACAAATTTTGAGATAGGAAACAGTTGATTATACCTACCCTGGTACTTAGTTTATCAACCTTAGAGAGATGAAAAGTAACATTAACCATCATGTTACAAGGATGAAGAAAGGAATAGTATCATCATCATTTAACATCCATTTCTCATGCTGGCCTGGGTAGGATGCGGAAAGTTGCAAGGCAGCATCAAGCTCCTATGTCAGCTCTGATGTGGTTTCTATGGCTGGATGCCCTTCCTAACACTAAAATATCAGCAAGATATTGCGTTCTTAGAATTTTCTTGGTTTTAAAATGATTGATTAATTTTACTTGTTAGTTATCATGTAGAATGAATAAAATGTTTAGAGCTCCAGTTATGCTATTTTACCTTAGAGCAAGAGTTCACAAGCTTGTTTTGGGCACAACCCATGATATGATTTTCTAAAAATCATGAAATCCAGACCTATATTTTATACAAAACCTGCCACTCTAATTTAATGACATTAAATGAAACAAAAATTGTTTTAGAGAAAGAATTTATTCATATTGAAAAATAATTCATTATTTTAAGAATGGTAAGTAACATTTGCAATATAAAATAATTTTTTTCCTTAAATTTTATTAAAAGGTCCCTAAAATTTGTGAAACACCAAATTTTTTTCACAAAACTTAATTTGAGAAGATCTGCCTTAAAAAAATTAAACTATTTCAAATGCAGAATGTTATAGGTATTTTAGTCCTATGAACTACTTAACCCTGATAGATAAAAGCAAAAATATAACAGAAAAATAAGAAATTGCATATCATGTGGTTTTATTTGAAGCTAACAGGAATCAGATAAAAAAGAAACAAATATCTCAGCAGTAAAGATACACACTTAGAATAATATTATTACTATTGATTTTGACAAGATTAGATCAGTTGGTAAATTGAGGAAATGCAAGTTTCCTGCTTTCAAAAGTTGGTGTCATATCTATCATATTAGCTCTCTTTGCAGGATCTATAAAATGAATATAGAAAGTCACTTCAAAACTTTTCTCTGGTCTTTTGCCATGTGAAAAGGGAGATGGAGTTTGTCACTTCCCAGCTGCTTAAAGGTACCAATGATTTTGCTAACCATTAATTATGTTGTTGTTATTGTATAGAAACGTCTTGGCTCCTTTACAATTTGCAAAATTACCACTGATGTTATTTGGCTCCATTTAGCAAAAATGGTTTATTCCCATGCTTCTATGATTGGAGGTTGTCCAGAAAGAGTTATATGTTTGATTAGAAACCCTCGTTCAGAGTGTATCAATACTTGAAGGCAAAGAGGAAAAACTTTTCTCATACATAAGAATTATATTATCTGCACTTTATAATTTGAAAAATTAATTGGTTAAAAAATAAGATTTATCACATGCACATAAAAAAAAAAAATGAAATTTAAATATCAAATTAAATATCAAATTATAATTCTGCTTTGAAAATTTCAATCATAATCATTTAAAAATATCTAATTAAAAGCAGAGTAAATGAAACTAATTAACAAGTTAACAAGGTACAATTGAATGTTTATCAAATTTGATTTAAGTTCTGCTTTTGTAGCTTCTTCATTATGTCCCAATAAGTGCAGAAAGAAACTACATTGTAAAAACAATTAATTAAATCAACCCCAGTATACTAGTTAAATATTTTTTTTTTTTAATCAATTTGTAAAAGATATAAAGCAAAGTTGGCCCAGCTGAATTTGAACTGAGAACTTTTAGATACTAAACTTTGCCCCATAATTGCACCTCTTTTCTTTCTTTTTTTTTTTTTTAGTTTTCTTTCATTTGTTTAAGGTGCCTCCTTTTATGAAAGAATATTCAATATTTTTTGTCTATATACCTTTTGTACAGCTGCATATGTATGCTGTTGCTGCTTTTGAAAATGAGCAGCTATATCATTGTTCAATGCATCCTTCTTTATTTAAGGTGATAAAGTGTGATTTGAGAGAGATTTAGCTGTTATTTTTAGCAGGATAAATGACCATATACAGGCTCCTTCAGTGGCTCTTCTATCTACGTATATTAGTCATTGTTTAACCCCAGGTCAGCCCTACTTGAGCAGAACTATGATCAAAAGCATTCCAGTTGTATCTGCATTGTTTTTTTTACCTCTATGCAGGAAACTCTGGACCAGATTATCTAATATACACTTTTCCAAGGTAACAGAGAATCCCATATTGACTCATAGGTATCGTATGTGGTGTAGGGAGAACATATATTGAAAATATCAAAGACAGTGTGTTTGTTGCTTTAATTAACAGCATGAATATCAACTTATTAGAGCATATAACAAACAATACTTTAATAACAGACTATTTCACCAACCATTTTACTGGGAATCAAATGTTTTATTAATTCTTCAGATATTCTCAATAAGAAAATAATTTCCTAGTCAGCTAAGAACATGTAAACTGTCACAGGAGACAAGTTAAGCAAAACTGAATCAATAAAATTATTGATATGTTAATTGACATTATTAATTCCAAAGCAAGATTCTTTCTATCTTTTGTTGTTTTTTTTTTTTTACCCTTGTTTTGGTATGTTTCACTCATCTAAGGTGAAAAACCAGTCAGTAAAATAGATTAACAATGGAAAACTGTCATAGATGGCAAATAACAGATTTTATCTGGACAATATAATTCTAATTTAATATTAGAATTATTTAAATTAGATAATCCAAAATTAGAGCACTTACATATTTTTTAATAGTTAAAAATTATACAAAACACTGTAAAATAGTTTCTAGCTGTAACTAATCAGTGAGACAGAGAGAGAGACAGAGAGTGTGTGTAGGGGGGAGTGAGCATGTTTTTATATCTCTCTCTAACTATACATTTATGGCCAACAACCAGATATATGAAAATGGTACATCGATATATATTACTACATATTTGTCTATCTTTTGTTTGTCTGCTAAAAGTGATGCTGTTTTGCTTCCTTTCAAATTAGAGCCAAATGTTTTATCTACTACACTGAAATTTGAATGCTAAAATTGAACCTATATACTGTTTAAATTTAATAAGTCTTAGCTATTTCTTATCAGGTGGTAAACTGATAGAGTTCACACTATCTGTTTATTCCTACTATCTGCTCTCTTAATTCAAATCCTGATGTCAACTTTGCCTTTCATTCTTTCAGTTCTTTTGGGGGTTGATTAAAAAAAAATGTATTAGTCCCAGGCAGTGGATTGGTAGAATTTTTGAGCACAGATGGGGTGCCTTGTAGTATTTATTTCAACTCTTTGCATTCTGAGTTAAAATCCTGCCCTGTGATCATTAAGCAGTTACACTTCTGTTAGGAGCTGTGACCAACAGATAGTATCAATAATTTGAAAAACCAATGGAAACATAATTTCCTTGGTTTGATCACATGATCAACTGCCACCATCACCATTTTTCATCATCATCAAGTTAATCTTGAATCATTTATAATCTAACTATATTTATTTGGCGTCTGGACATCTCCCTGGCAGGCCAACTCCTGTCAAACATTCCAACCTTTGTCAGCATGGAAAACATGTTAGATAATGATGATGGTGGTGGTGGTGGAGGGTGGGGTAGAGTTTAATGCTAAATCTGTTCATGAAATCGAGATGTTTCAGTCATTTGACTGTGGCCATGCTGGAGCACCGCCTTTAGTCGAGCAAATCAACCCCAGGACTTATTCTTTGTAAGCCTAGTACTTATTCTATCGGTCTCTTTTGCCAAACAGCTAAGTGACAGGGACATAAGCACACCAGCATCGGTTGTCAAGCAATGCTAGGGAGACAAACACAGACACACAAACACACACACATATATATCTATATATATATATATATATATATATATATATATATATACATATATACGACAGGCTTCTTTCAGTTTCTGTCCACCAAATCCACTCACAAGGCCCGAGGCTATAGTAGAAGACACTTGCTCCAGATGCCACGCAGTGGGACTGAACCCGGAACCATGTGGTTAGTAAGTAAGCTACTTACCACACAGCCACTCCTGCGCCTATGTTAGACATTAGTAATGATAGGTAAGATAATGTTAGAATATTGAACTCAAGTCTATATCACACATATACACACAAACACAGGTCTAAATTTGCAAATTCTGAAACATGATTACATTTTACAATGTCCAAAATAATCAATAAATTCATTCACATGCCAGTATATATTGAGTATGTACATAAGGGTAGGTGTGTTTATGCTATATATAGACATTCTAACCAATGACAATGTACACCTGCATGCCTGTAGATTATTTAATTTTTGTAAATAGTTAACACCAAACAAAATTTGGTAAAAAAGAAATCATAATGATGATGAAGATAAAACGAAATAAATGAAAAAAGACAATGTAATAGTAAGAAGAAGAATGGTATATATGATGGTTGAATATGAAAGAGCATAGGTTGAATTTTAAAGACTTTCTCAAAATGAAAGAAGGAAAGAAGAGAAATAAAACATATTAATAACCAGATGTATTGAGAAATAGATAGAAGGTGACTAACAAGACATGTATTTGATCAGAATGGAGGGGGGGGGGGTCAGTGAAGGACAAAAAGAACTCCAAATATATCAACAGTTGTAAGTAACACAAATATAAAAACAATAAATGAATAAATAAATGAAATATAATCAACTAAACAAAAATAGTTATTCATTCAACAACTGGTGTAGTTTTTTTTCAGGACAACTCTTTTCTTTTATTTAGGCCGACAGGAAGCGGTGCAGCTTCCTAGGTCTAACCAACAGTAGTATTATTCCCTTCAGGGGACTGTCACATTAAGTTGACAGCATACAACTAACTCTTTTCTTCTCTTCAAAATTGCATCAGCCTATTCATTTTTGTTTACTTTTACATCACATTTTATAAAAGACAAATAAATAAATAAATAAATGGGATTTTTTTATTTCCATTTCTTTAGGCTTTTTTTTTTTTTTTTCAGATGAATGTTAACTTGAAAATTTATGAAACTTTTAATAAAGATTTAAGTAGAGGAAAGATTTTTTAAGTTTTATAAATCTCTAAATAAAATGAGCTTAGATGGACAAAGCTGATATTACACACACATACATACACAGAGATATGTATGAATCAAGTACACTAAATAATTTTAAAACTGTACACATTATACCAATATAGTTAGAAATACATAACTCTGTCGTTTATGATGATGAGTGTTCCAGTTGATGTGATCAACAGCACAGCCAAATCATGAAATTAACATACAAGTGACTTGGCACTCCACAGATGCACATACCCATAACATAGTTCTCGGGGAGATTCAGTGTGACACAGAATGTGACAAGGCTGGCCCTTTCAATTACTGGTACAACTCATTTTGGCAGGTAAGTAGACTGGAGCGACATGAAATAAAATGTCTTGCTCAAGAACACAACATGACACAGGGAATCAAACACTCCACCTTACAATCGTGAGCCAAATACCCCTAACCACTAAATCATGTGCCTTCACATTAGAAATACATAAATTCTAAAAAAATCAAGACCAAACCTACCCACTCAAGAAGTTAAAAATAAATAAACATTGAATTGGATTTGTAGCAATTCATCACAACTGGAAAACAAGGATACTTGAGCCCCAACAAGGAAAATTCCATATTGTCCTGCTAGAAACAGTAACCAAATTCTTTCCAATCATAATCTATAATCTTCCAAAAGGACATATTAGATAATGTGGTCTTGGATTCCATGCACTTAAGTAGAAAAGATGGGATGGTCATGGTTTGAATGTTTTTGATCATAGGTCTGCTGGCAGAACTGACCTGGGACTAAACAACAAAAGTTAGCAAAAATTTTCTAACCCACACAGGCACACAAAACAACGCCTTTGTAATATTATTTTAATGAAATTAATGAATTTTTTTTAAATATATGAAAGCTAAAAAGTAGTAAAGAATTATTAAAATGTTTAGAACAACAACAATAAAGGGAGAGATGCTGAAAAGAGTTTATCCTCCCTCACTACAATTGCTTCCCTTTGTTAATGATGTAATGAGTTAAGTATCCAGAGCATCACTATACCCACAGAAAGAGTAGTGGTGGTAGGAGGATATAAAAAGGAAAAAAAAGAATAAGAATAAAATAAACAACAATCTGCCAACTGAGCAGACCCTTAAATGTTGAAATATCATTTTCAGACTGTTATAACTGTCAGCAGTTTTGTTTTATTTTCATTTCCTTCTTTTTCCACCCCCCCCTTCCTCCTATTTTTTTGTGGACATTTGTAGTTGCTGTCTGCAGCTGCTATTATGTTGCTTGTTGCTATTAAGTATCATGTTCAATATCATGAATACAGAATATTTTTTTAAGCACAAAACTGGAAATACACATTCAAAATATTTGAAGAACTCTACTACATCTACTACTAACTAATTTTAGTTTCAGCATTCAGTATTATTCTTAGATGCTTTCCCTTATAGCACTAGGGATTTGTAGGGGTAAAGTATTGTTATCATAATTTCTACTATCCTACACACACACACACACAAACACACACACACATATATATATCAACAGATTTACAAAGCGTGGGAAATGCAAGATAAATTTCATATTTTGCACTCTTTACCCATTAGATTTACTTAGACATGTTATCAGTTATAATGATTTCTGTGGCTTGTCTAAATAATTCTTTCTATTATAACCACACAGATTGAAGTTCTGGGAGTGGGGGCCAGCTGATTACATCAACCCCAGTGCTCAACTGGTACTTATTTTACTCACCCTGAAAGGATGAAAGGGAAAGGTGATTTTGGTAGGATTAAACTCAGAATGTAAAGAACTGGAATAAACACCACTAAGCATTTTGCCCAACTTGCTAATGATTTTGTCAACTCACCACCTTAATAACAGCAACAACAATAATTATTACAATAAGCCTTTCTACTAAAGGCACAAGGCCTGAAATTTTCAGGAGTAAGTCGATTACAACAGACCCCAATGTTTCACTAGTACTTAATTTGTTGCGGCCAAAAGGATGAAAGGCAAAATCAATCTTTGAACTCAGAATATAAAGTGGATGGAATACCACTAAGCGTTTTTCTCAGGGTGCTCATGATTCTGCCAGCTTGCCACCTTAAATAATAAATAATAGTAATAGTAATTTTTTATAAGAAGTTATACATTGCCTACTGAAGCAAACTTCAGTATATTACTATTAAATATTTTATGAAACGAAGTGGAATGAAAGGTAAAGTTAAATCAAGAGTAAATAGATTCAAAAGACTTAAGAATTTCGTTAGCATCTAGTCCAACCTGTGGCATATGGTGGTTGCCATCAGCTACCTTGCTGAGTATACAAACTTTAGCATAAGCTCACTCAAAAATAAACACAAAGTATCAGATTATATCTTGATGCTACAAGAACTGAATTATAATAAAGAAAACTTTACCAACTTCGGTGGACATGCAGTGTTTATCTAACACAACCAGAATATATATCCTGGGTACCTCCCAACTTTTATTTATTTTCTATTTTTTTGCACAGGTCTTTTCCACCAAAATATTAATAAATAAAATGCTGTGACTGATAATAAAAACAAAATGAACTCCAGCCCCATACTGAAATATATGTTAGTTATATAAGCTTAACTTTTTTTAATGGTTGGTTCTCTATATTGAGCTTGATATCTTTCTATCAAGAGCATTCTTAATCTATATAAATCTCTTATTTGCTCTTAAGAGATTTATAAAGATAAAGAATACATTTGGAAGCATTGTCACATCTGGGCTGGTTTTACTCAACTGGTTTTCTTTCTCTCCTTGATCTAATTGAAAAGCAAATTGTTTCTCAAGTTATTGACCCACTTTTGCTAATTAAACTTCAACCCCTTCTCACATCATTGTTGATGTTGTTCTTTTATTTCTTTTCTTTGACTATTTCCATGGTCAATATTCTGCCAAACTCTCTTCTGTTGAGCCTGTTAAGGTTACTAATCAAGTGACTCATCTTCCTGAAAAGTCTTTTTATTTCACAGCTTTGTCCTCTCTTCTAAGAAGTGTTTCTACTCTAGTAGCTCCTTTTCCAAGTTAAAATACAATGTTAATTCTTCTTCAAAATTTTATATTAATCATTTTCTGGTTCTTAGGGCAGCTGCATCACATTTTAATTCATTACATTTTACTTATGTAACTCACGTCATACCAAGTGGTTGCTTAAAATTTGTTTTAATGCTGGTTACTTACCACCTTGTTCTCTATAACATAATGTAATGAGAGTACAGAAATTCAGCAACTGGAGTATAACTATTACATCTTGATTGTGATCTAATTAGTTATTATGTAAGTAAAGTGTTATTCTCTAATGGGGGGGGGGTAGTCAAAAAGGAGAGACTAAATTCAAGTTTGCTATGAATTAGCATTAATATAAACAATAGTATTTGATTTAATAACTAAATTAAGATTCAACAAAACAGCCAACCTTAAGCATTTAAGGTTTATTTTCTTACACAAATATCTCCCATGAAAATTTTTTTTTTTTTAAACTAGCACTCTGTTGGTTACAATGAAAAGGATTCCAGTTGATCCAATCAATGGAACAGCCTGCTTATGAAATAAACATGCATACCTTTAACATAGTTCTCCACAGACATGCATACCTTTAACATAGTTTTCAGGAAGATTCAGTGTGACAGAATGTGACAAGGCTGGCCTTTTGAAATACAGGTACAACTCATTTTTGCCAGCTGAGTGGACTGGAGCAAGTGTCTTGCTCAAGGACACAACAAACTAACAGGAACTGAACTCACAACTTTACGATTGTGAGCTGAATTCTCTAACCACAGAGCTATGTGCCTTCACTTGCACCATAAAAAGTAGCTATAAAATGGATGTAACTTCTACTATCAATACTTATAATGCCAGCCCATTGAAGACCATCTTTAATTCCATGATACAAATCATCTCATTTTAAAGTCTTCATATTTGACTTTTTATTCTTTTATTTTCTGTAAAAAAATTTCACGTTTCAAATAATGAAGTTTAATAATGAAGACGTCAGTTAATTTGCAAAAAATTTCTAAATCCATGATATATTTTCATACAGTATTTCAGTAGAAATATGCTTATGAAACAGTTAACCTAGTTATTATAAATTTTATTTACCAAATGGCATCAAAATGCTCAGTAATGTGGTGAAAAGGACTTCTCCATTTTATTTTGATGCTATCTATTCAGATTTACAACACTGCTTCAAGTTTCTAACTGCTACAATATAAAGTAAACAAACTTGAAAAGGTCATCTCTTTGCTTTCAATATCCTCCAGTCTTTCAGAATGTCACTAATTATACAGGATTTTAGTCCCATCTATGTATTTAGCAAATTGCATAGTTGAATATCAGTTGTGGGCTTTTTTCTCAATGAATAAAATCTTATCAATTTTCGGATCATGTCGTAGGCAGATAAAATGAATCAAGTGAAAATTAGATTTGTTTTACTTCAGTTCCACCTACATCTGGCATGATATACTTTAATGAATATAAATATTAGTATAGTTACGATGCTGTCTAAATGTGCAAACATATATATGTACTTGTAGCTCTCTATGTGTAAGAAAGGAAGTTGTCTAATGAAATGTTATCATTTTCTTAAGTTTTATCTTGGTAATAAATAACTCCTAGTACCAGTATTTAAAGTCTAACAGTAATGCGGTATGGCATATCATTTACTATCTAGTTAACACCAGTTCCTAGCAGTTCTGCCAATGAAACATCAACGAGATTTTCTTAGAAAGAATATTCTGGACTTTCTCTCTGTTGCTTTCTCTAAGCATTTAGGAGGATTTCAGCTCAGCATTACAAGCTAATAAATCACTTATCAATTTTACATTTACCACCACTAGCAAAAATGCACTGCACTTTCTCATAGTAAATATTTCCTAATTCACAAACAGGCTTATAAATGTTTAACGTTAAGTAGATAAGACAAATCTCTTGTCAGACAGGACAAGTCTATTTCACTCAACTTTCCAGTTAGGTGAATTAAGATATGTAATATTATGTATTGTATATTATATATAATATATCAATAAAGAGTGAAATACACACAATGGATTTCAAAGTTAAGTTATATATTGATATTGTATCCAGTCAGGATTTAGTATCAGAACACAGTATCAGAGATTATCATTAAAAAGAAAGTCTGAAATACTTCCATCAGACAAAGATACAAACCATCTTCTGTATTATGTTGACAAACCATGTTATGGATAACAAAATTCTTGGTCAGACTAGACTCACCAGCAGTAATGAGTTGGCTACACTTAAAATAATGTTGGATCAACTGCTAAATATTCTTCTGTACAGAGAATTGCAAGAGGGAACAGGTCCATTAAAATCTCTAAGACAGCAATAAAAGAACCAATGTGAATATTGAAAAGTTTTAATAGTGACATTTCTTTATGGACTGTTTATGCATCTGATCGTGATCATCAAAAATACCACAATGGATATGACTTCTATAACCAGCTGAGAAAAAGAGGGCATTGGCAAAAAGAAACACAAGAAAAACCAGTTCCTACTTATATTCAGTTGGACTCAGGACTGAAGACAAGAAAATAAAGGGAAAGAATGCCCATGATAGGAAGGAGAGAGGGGGGGAGGAAGGTAGATACAGATAGGTATGTTTGAAAAGAAAAGAAAAATGAATGAAGCAGATTAAGAATAAACTGGCAGAGGCAGGAAAAAATAGAAATGTTTCTGCTAGAAGTTATGCCATATAAATGACAGTAATTAAACCATATATATTTTAGTTACAGACATGACACAACACAAAATGACAGGGTATATGCATCGGTGGCCCATTGGCTACTTGTTCAGTACCTAACCAATTTGGCCTTCCATTTTCTCAAAATACTAATATTAATAATAATAATAATAATAATAATAATAATAATAATAATAATAATGATGATGATGATGATGATGATAATCCTTTCTGCTATAGTCACTAGCACCAGGCTTGAAATTTGGAGGAGGGGGATAATCGATTACATCAACCATAGCATAGTGCTCAATAATAATAATAATGATTTCAAATTTTGGCACAAAGCCAGCAAGTTCGGGGGAAGGGTTATGTCGATAACATCAACCCCAGTAGGATGAAAGGCAAAGTTGACCTTGGTGGAATTTGCACTCAGAACATAGTGCTGGGCAAATACTGCTAAGCACATATGCAGTGTGCTTAAAAGTTTTGCCATCTCACAGTTATAATAATAATAATAGCAGCAGCAGCAGTAAATTTGTAATTAGGACACAAGGCCAAACAGTAATTAAACTTTAGAAAGTTCAGATATCGATCACATTACCTCTCACCTGCAAAGCAAGTGCTCTACCATTTGAGCTAATTCTTCAAAGGATAGTAATAATAATTGTTTCTAGCTTAGTTACAGGGCCAGAAATTATTTTATTGACTCTAAAAGGATGAAAGGAAAAATTGCTCAAGACAAGATTTGAAGTCAAAATATAAAGAGCAGGAACAAATACTTGCAAGGCATTTTGTCCAATACTTTAACACTTCTGCCAATTTACCACCATAATAATAATTGCCCCTAACATACAAATAAGGCCACACATTTTCAGGAAGAGGAACAGTTGATTAGATTATATAAAGTTCAGTACTTAGTTAGCTGATACTTATTTTATCAACACCCAGAAAGATGAAAGTGAAATCACCTTGGCCAGATTTGCATAGAAATTGTGAAGGAATATTTCTGTCAATACAGCTTCTTCATTCTGAATAATAGTTACAATAAAATTCATTGTAATCTCAGTTATTGATGATGATAAACAGAGACATATATATTTAGATATTTATTTCATGGACTATGAAATGACTTTTGATGGCAGTGGTGATGACAATGATAACGACATACTGCATTATGATACTCTAAAACAAACTTAGTGATGCAATATTCAATGTTTGTAACTGCAAAAAGATACTGATATGAGAAATAGCTCTGACTGTATGTAAGATTTATCTTTGAAATGAAGCATAATCTAAGATCACAAAGTAATTACTGTTGCTACGAATGGAATATGATTTAAAATGAAAGAAAAAATTCTGAGGCACAGGGTTATATGAAAGTGAAGGAGAGAAAAGAAAGAGACAGAACCAGAAGGAAATTGTACTTGATACAGGATAAAGTAAGGAAAGATAAAGATCATAAAAAAAGAATAGGAAAATGAAGAGGATAGTATATTTGAGAGGATTGAAAATGATGCAAGGGGTTGATGGTGGTAAAATAGAAAGTGAAGGGTAAACAAGGTAAACCGGAGAGTAGGTGGGTGTAGTAAGAGAGAAAGAGAGAGGTAGATAGTGAAAATAAAGATGAGACATACTTATGAGTAAGGGAAAAAATGGAAAAGGAAAAGATAGAGATGGTTATGTGAGAAAGAAAACAAAAACTACGAATAAAAAGGTTTGAGAAAAAGCTAGAAAGAAATGTTTCAGCTCAAAGTCATGGCAAGTAAATGACAGTAATTAAACCTTCTTCATATAACTCATTACATTATAATCAATCATAATAAAAAAACTGAAATACAAGACTGAGTTTATTTTAGGTGTTGCTCTACTATTTATAAGATTTCTATCTGAAACATAACAACTAGATGTAAATTCCTAAAAATAACAAAGATTCAAACCACAAACATTGTTTTATATATATATATATATATATATATATATATATATTTATTTATTTCTTTATTGCCCACAAGGGGCTAAACATAGAGGGGACAAACAAGCACAGACAAAGGGATTAAGTCAATTACGTCGACCCCAGTGCGTAACTGGTACTTAATTTATTGACCCCGAAAGGATGAAAGGCAAAGTCAACCTTGGCGGAATTTGAACTCAGAACGTAATGGCAGATGAAATACTGCTAAGCATTTTGCCTGGTGTGCTAACGTTTCTGCCAGCTCACCACCTTATATATATTGAAAAAAGAACTCAATGTAAGACCGAGTGAATAAAATTTTATTTAAATAAATACCTAACACTTGTATGAGTGTTTCAATGTCAAAGCATTTTCTTAAGGAACAGGGTGGAGAGAGAGAGAGAGAGAGAGAGAGAGAGAGAGAGAGAGAGAGAGAGAGAGAGAGAGAAAGAGAGAGAGTGTGTGTGTGTAAGTGCATGTGCATATTTTTCTGTATGCATATGCCTGTACATGCATATATATTATTTATATATGAATGTTGTTTCTGTTATTTAATAATAATGTCTAACATAAATACAAATTATGTGCGAGCTTGATTATTTAAATGATACATTAATAGTAATAAGCCATAGTTTCTTTGTAAAGGCTAACTTTAAACTATTCTGTTTCTTAGAAAATCTATGTTTAACTTCCAGAGTTAAATCCAAGATTTTCTTATAAAACACTATGATAAAATTTCAGTTAACCAACTTGGTGCGAGATGAGGAGTTAATAGTAGATATTCTCCAAGGTGTTTTAGTAAAGCTACTTCATTATGCTATGAGATGATATAGTTGAACATGGTAGGTTGTTGTTTAGCACTGGGTTAGTCTTTATTCAGACTTATATGATCAAAACTAAACAACTATGATATTTTTGCTCTCCTATCTCCCCGAGTACAATGTATCTAAGACCAGGGTTTTGTTAATATGCAGTTCTAAACTGAATTCTCCCACAGATCTGAAACAGGTTGTAGAAAACCATTCAAATGTATTGCTCTTTCAGCCAATTCATGGAGGTAGTCTTCACTCGTACTCCAATCAGCAATTAAAACAAGGTTTAATTAGTGTAACCAGGGTGGGAAAGTTTGCCTTTCTTCACTCTATGATGAAAATCGGTTTCATACATAAAGAGGAAAATAAACACTAAAGGAAGAGAAAAGTAAACACAAAAAAATAAAGAACACTTCCATAAGCAAAATAATTTAAGCTATTGCTAATAATCAGGAATAATGAATTAGAAGAAAGCTTAATGTTTATAGACTCCTTAAAATTAAATGGTGCTTCATTTTTAAAGACGTCCTAAAATTAAATGCTAAGACCTAAATAACCTACAGATATTAAAATAAAAATCAGTTAAAACTATGCAGCTACAAGTTTCTATGTTAGTATGTATGAATGCAAATAGTAATTGTGTAACAAATAATTTATAGGAGTTGGTAAGTTACTAAAGGAATGCTCTCTTTAGCAAATAGCTATGGTAACGAAAATAGGATATTCAAAATAGAGACAGTTTAGTGGTGAAATAACACATTCAGCATGTATTGGTCCCTTCAGAGATTTTTCAGTATCTCCTGACAGACTGAAAAAACATTAATTCATGTATAATCTGTGGTTTTATATGGTAAGGAAACTGTTGGGAATTAAAATTATGTCTTGCACTACAGATAAAAGTTCACTTGCTTTACCAATTTTGTATATGTATAGGATCCAAGAATTGAGTCTTCGACATACTCAGATAAACAATATTATAATTCTACATGTTTACAAGGATTTATAGTACTATAGGTAATATTTAGTCATACTTGAGATACCTCTTCGTATAATTACACTTACACTTGTTCTTTTAAAATTATAAGATGAAAGCAGCACCTAACCAAGTTGATGTAGATCTTAATTGGCAATCAAAGGCCTGATGGCTCAAGTGCCTTCACTGGTACTGTACTTTATTCAAGGTAAGGATATTTTACTCTTAAATGACCAGACTGTATACCTATATTTAATACCATTAAAAGATACAATTCAATGTTGTAAGTGATAAGAGTAATGTTATTTAATTCTTGATAAGCCCTAACTGAGCTGACTTATTGTCTAAGATACTCCAGCTGTGATCTATCTTTCTTTCAGATATTATGTCACTCAGATGCATTAACTAAAGTCTCTCCCCGCCCTTTTCAAGGTGGTTGAGTATAATCTAAGGAATATTTGAAGGCTAATTTTAGCAAGTAAATCACCACAAAGAGACGCCCTTCTTAGATTGAATGAGTAATGTATAATTATTGTGTTTCATTACTTTGTATTGTTGAACACAAACTTATCATCATAGGTTTGCACTGAGCCAGTGTGAAATATTGACTAACATCCTAACCAGAGAAGTGATATGTTGTAATTGCTTAACACTTTGGAAACTGGGATAAACTGCAGCATGCCATTACTCTCTGGGAATAATTAGAGAATGAAACTCATCATCATCATCATTGTTTAACATCCACCTTTTCTCTCTTTCTTGTCCCTCCTTAATTCTTCAATCCTTCTGCCCCCTACCTCTCTCCTCTCCTTCCACATGACCAGTGTTCCGCCAAGCCTGACTCTTCTTTCTTGGTTTGACTACCATCCAAGTAGCATCTCTTATATTCCTTCCCATGACTTTCATCGCTTATGTTCCTGCTGTAAGGCTTCACTTCCACACATACCAGCTTAATTTGTCTTTAATCGAAAGACACCTGTTGTTAATGTCCTGTTGTTTGTATTTGTAATCGTGTACCATTTTTCTCTGTTTTTTCCATCCTTGTTTTCATAAACATTCGCTTGCTTCCTTCTAAAGAATCTAGTGCTCTTAGCTTAGATTGTCTTGGGGGCCTGCCAGATTGGAGCAATCTCGAGTGTAAATGGCCGAAATTGCAAAGACGATCTGGAACTCAACTGAAGAAAGAAAGCTCCGAATGACTCATCTTTGTTTTTTCCTGTCCTTTTTTGTATCGTCTGTCTGGATGTTTTGTTGTCACCTGTTACATTCTTGTTCCATTTTGTTTTGTTTTGCTTTTTTTATATATACATATAGTGGCGTAAGGGTACTTTTGGTCTCCTGTATGTAAGTATATATATATATATATATATATATATATATATATGAATTCTGTATGATTCTCTTAATCTTTCTTTTAGACCCTTTCGCACTTACTTTGTTCTTTTCACTTTTCTTTTTCTCACTCCCCGCTCACATTTCTTGGCCTTCTCTTCATTCTCATCACTTTCCCTCCTCCTTTACTTCACTGTCCCTTTCTTTTCTTTTTCTCACTTGTCCCTCTCTAATTCTTCAACCCTTCTGCCCCCCTACCTCTCTCCTCTCCTTCCACATGACCAGTGTTCAGCCAAGCCTGACCTTTCATTCTTGATTTGACTACCATCCATGTAGCATCTCTTTTATTCCTTCCCATGACTTTCATCCCTTATGTTCCTGCCGTAATGCTTCACTTCCACACACGCCAGTTTAATTTAATTCATCCTCGGTAGAAATACACCCATTGTTAGTGTCCTGTTAATTGTATTGGTAATTGTGTACCATTTTTCCAGTTTTTTCTTCTTGTTTTCATATACATTTACTTGCTTTCTACCAAAGAACTAGTGCTCTTAGCTTAGATTTTCTTGGGGCCAGCCAGATTGGAACAGTCTCAAGTGTAACCAGCCAAAAATGCAATGAGAATCTGGAACTTGACTGAAGAAAGAAAGCTCTGAATGACCCGTCCTTGTTTTTTCCTGTCCTTTTTTGTATCGTCTAACTGTCCGGATGTTTTGTTGTCACCTGTTATGTTTTTGTTCCATTTTTTGTTTATATGTGTGTGTGTGTGTGTGTGTGTAATTATTTGATTAGAATTGTAAAATATAATAACCAGTTGAATTGCATTTTTAGTAAGTTAATAATGATTACAAAGAATATCTAAAAAAAAATAATAAACAGAGCAAGTGAAGCATTAGCAAGTAAGAATCTATATTCTCATCAATTGAACTTTGTATCAATGGTTACATTGAAGATTTTGAAATAGTTACAGAATAAAATGAAGATTCATATCCTTATGTATAAACCCATAATGTGATATATTCAATTCATACAAAGTTACTTATGTAATACTAGAAACCTGTATATATAGAGTTAATAATACAAACTCATTCTACGTAATCCAAAACTAATCTTACTCATCTTGCATGCTAATTTCATCTTAGCCAAATCCATCTGAAGTAGATTTATGGAGGGTTTTAAAAATAAGATCTGGATTTTTACTTACAAGTGGACTTCTTGCATGAAATCTTTCTTTGTCGATACTTTATCATAGGAGAAATAATGCAAAGTACTTGAATCTAAAATTATATGATATGAATAATGAGATCTGTAGTAATATCTAATGATAAACTAGAGATTCTTCATTTAAAGAACAAGGAGATGAAGTTATGATCTCCCAGTTTGAAGAAATAAAACTGAATATGCACCAAGAATGTACTACCAGACTAAAGTAACAACTACAAAAGAGAATTGTTTATATAATCCTATATATATATATACATACACATACATACATATAATTGAAAAAAAGTTGCATAATCAAGTACTTGTACACCTGGAAAACTATGTTGCATGGAGACAACTGTAGAGATTTAAAAATAAATGTCCAACCATACCCCTTCTTGTTGACTCCAATTTTTTCAATTATCTATTCACACATTACAGATGCCCAAATTCAAACCTGAAAGTACATATAATACTACTACTGGATAGCACAGGGTAAATCTGAAGGTGGACGAGCTTTATACTGTACTCTACTACGTTCTTAACAGAATATACCATAACTATATATATATATTAATTGAAGTGTACAGTATTATATATCCATTATAGCTGATCTTACCAATTGGTTTCACACAGAGTTCAACAGAGTGTTAGGTAGCAGTCTGATTATGTAACCCTACACACATCAGAGGTAGCCATTATGGAATAAAATATGGCAACCACCCTCTATTGTTGGAGGTGCATAGACAGATCCAGTTTGTGGGTGCTGTGAAAAAGATGATGAAATGAATTGAGCAGGAGATTGAGCTAAAAGTTATGTCCCTTCGTATCCAAACATTGTCTCTGGGGGTGGTTTTGTTGCAAGTCAGCAAGAGCTTTTTTCGAAAAATGATTTTGCAGGAATTGTGTGTGTCTTTAAGCTTGGTGTCCTTGTGGAAATGGAATGTGTGTAGTGGTACTATATGTACCACTACACATAGTTTCCACTACACAGTTTCCATATTTCATTCCGTAACGGCTACCTTTCACGAGTGGAGGGTCACATAATAGGATTGTTACCTAAGACTTCATTGAGCCCCTAGTATGAAACCAATTGGTATAATCAGGTGTAATGGATATATAATACTTTAATATATCCACTCTACTGACAGATATACGAGTGCATTTTTTCCTGACTTACAGACTCTTAGATGTGTGTGTGTGTGTTTTTCATGCTGGTGCCATGTTAAAAGTATCCAGTACACTCAATGGTTGGTCGTTAGGAATGGCATCAAGCTGTAGAAACCATGCCAGGACAGACTATGGAGCCTGGTGCAGCCCCTGGTCTTATCAATTCCAGTCAAACCATCCAACTCATGCCAGCATGAAAAACGGACATTCTATGATGATGATACATCACATACATATGCACATACCAAAAAATACAATTCTCTTAAGGCTTGGTTGGTTGGTTGGTTGTTTAGTTGGGTGAGATGGCCTACACCTTGCACTTGCAGAATGTTTTTAATAGGTGTTCTGGCACAAAACAAAAGCAGAACTTCATATTTACTCAACAAAGTCTAACTACAGCTAAAGGAAAAATGTTTTTGTGAATTAGCAGATGTTATAGCTAGGGTTGTGGGCCAAGAAAATTTAAAGACCCAGTATTTAGTGATGCAACAGTCCAATGATAAGGACAGGGCACAAATTTTGGTGACGAGATTTAGTCGATTAAATTAATCCCAGTACTTATGTTATTGACCCTAGAGGCTTCAAAGGTGTAGTCACCTTTGGTGGGATTTGAACTTCTCATGTAAAAGGCTGTGTAACAAAATACTAAATACATATAATACTGTAACTGCATAATCAGATACTATATGGAATTTGCAGGTGTGAATATAGGCACAAGTGTTGCTTTCCAATCACATGGTTCTAGGTTCAGTCCCTTTGTGTGACACCTTACACAGGTGCCGTCTACTATAGCCATGGGCCAGCCAAAGCCATATAAGTGAATTTGGTAGGCAGAAACTGAAAGAAGCCCATCATATATATATTCTGTGTGCGTGTGTGTGTGTGTGTGTGTGTGTGTGTGTGTGTGCGCGCGCGCCTTTGTCCCACCACTTGACAATCAGTGTTGATGTGTTTATATCCTCCTAACTTAGCAGATCAATACAATAAATACCAGACTTTAAAAAATGTAAGTACTGGGATTGATTCATTCGACTAAAATTCTTCAAAGTGGTGCCCCAGCATGACCACAGTCTAATGACTGAAACAAGTAAAAGGTAAATGGTAAAAAGGTGCTTTGCTGATTCCAGTAGAAGCAGCAGAAGCAACAGCAGTAGGAGGAAGTTCCAAAGTGACTCCCTTTTGTTTACAGTAACATTTTAACCAGAACCTTTAACTAAAAATTCCACCATTGCCTCTACTACCAATATCCACTTCCATTTCTATAAAGGGTAGTTCTAATAGACTTTATTCACTGGCCAATCCCCTTTTGTCCTTATATGTGGCTAACATCATTAAATATTGTATCCAGTTAGATCAACATTAATTTGTAAAATGTATGTTATTTGCAAAGCTTCTTAAACATGATATAGATATTTAGCTAATTTTTGCAATTCTAAGGAGTGACCAGTTGTATATTTGGACTTCACAAAGCATATCCAATTAAAATTAATCTTCCTGAAAGCAAAATGCTATCAGATGAGAAGGTCTGTGCTTTTGTGTTACACATACATTATTTATTCAGACTGGATATAGATAAGATATGGAAAAGTACTGTTCATCATTTCCTGTATATGGGTGACCTCACTTTGTATGCTGTATATGACAAACAACTGGAAACCCTCATATATATTGGCTAAGTCAAAATGTTTTTTTGTATTCTTCCTTTCTACTTGGAGAGTTTAAATGTAGTTATAAAAATATGTCCTTCTGCTGAAATGTAATTTCAGTAAATTTCTATATCTTTGTGAAACTGAGGATTGCTATGCATTTTATATTTGATGTAATGTTCACATTGCTTAATTATATGGAGTCGCATGATATGATTGTATTGCATTAACTTTGGATATCCTTGTTACTTATTTTGACTATATATATAGAGAGAGAGACGATAAGAATATGGAGGAAAAATTACAACAAGAAGTGTGTCTTTTGCGCTAGGAAGCCATTATTTAATTAGTTAAGAAAGGTGAGAGTGAGTTTACGATCGTTTCTGTGTACCTGTTAGGGTTACATACCCTAACCCTAACCAGCTGAAAGCTCTGCATATCAGATGCTAACAAGTTTATGAGGTCACCAGGAGAGAATGTGCACCATTTTGGGGCCTACCTCTCAATGACATTATTGCACACCAGCCTCACTCACTGAGATGTGGCCCCACTTGCTAGATCAACTGGTTACTAGGTTTCACTCAATATTCTTCTAGCCATTGCTCATTTTTAACCAAATCAGTGACTTGCCTTCTCTACTATAGCCCAGATAAATTTGTACTTATAACAGGGCTAAATGATGACAATAAGGTAATATGTATAGATACTGTTCAGGTAATAAGTTTTAGTTTATAATATTTGTTTCAAATTTTGGTACAAAGCCAGAAATATGCAAGGAGAGGGCAAGTCAATTACACTGACCTCAGTACTCAGCTGGTACTTATTTTAACAACCCTGAAAGAATGAGAAGCAAAGTCGACCACAATAGAATTTGAACTCAGAAAATAAAGATGGATGAAATGCTGCTAAGCATTTTGCCTGGTGCAGTAATGATTCTGCCAGCTCACTACCTTGTTTTAGTTTATAATATTGTCAACTAGGAAGCTAAATGAATTAGTAAGACAGAAAAAAAAAAAAAAACTGAAAACTAATGATTGCATTTAGAATACACAACCCAAAAGCAGGAACAGAAAAATCATATTTACATGCCAGATATAGAAGAATACTGTCCTCCAAATCTTAACCTACCATCTTGGAAAAGAAAGAACATATTGGATAATGTAAATTCTAATAATAATAAAAAAAAAAGATATGGTCAAAAGTTGAATATCTTTTAATATATCTCTGCTCAACTGGAACTGATCAGGATAAAACAATAAGAACAAAATCTGAAATTTTACACTCTGGGAGCATAGCTGCTAGAATAAGAATAGTCTGGGCAAAGTTCAGAGAGCTCCTACCTCTGCTGGTAACAAAGGGCCTCTTGCTCAGAGTGGAAAGTAGACTGTATGGTGCCTGTATGCAAACAGCCATGCTACATGGCAGAGAAACATGGGCTTTGATTGCTGTGGACATGTGCAAGCTTGCAAGGAATGAAGCTAGTATGCTTTGCTGGATGTGTAATGTCAGTGTGCATACACGACAGACTGTAAGTGCTCTGAGAGAAAAGTTGGACATAAAAAGCATCAGATGTGGTGTGCAAGAGAAACGACTGCGCTGATATGGTCATGTGATGTGTATGGATGAGGACAGCTGTGTGAAGATATGTCACACCTTAACAGTGGAGGGAACTTGTGGAAGAGGTAGACCAGGAAAACATGGGATAAGGTGGTGAAGCATGACCTTCGAATGTTGGGCCTCACAGGGGCAATGACAAGCAACCAAGACCTATGGAGATATGCCGTGATTGAGAAGACTCAACAAGCCAAGTGAGATCGTAGTCGTGGTCAATGCCAGTGTCACATAACTGGCCTGTTTAAAAGCACCCTCCAATCATTGGGCGATGTGCCGTGCTTGTGAAGACCTTTTGAACAGTGAAATTGATGCTGTGGCTGATGCTAATGCTGGTGTCACATAAAAAGCACTATTTGAGTGTGGCCAATGCCAGTGCTGCCTGACTGGCAACCGTGCCTGTGGCACATAAAACACACCATTTGAGCATGGCCAATGCTAATGCCACCTAACTGGCATTTGTGCCACAATGGAACGTAAAAAGCACCATTCAAGTATGGCTGATACCAGTGCTGCTTGACTGGCACCCATGCCAGTGGAATGTAAAAGGCTCCCACCACACTCCTGGAGTAGTTGGCATTAGGAAGGGCATTCAGCTGTAGAAATCAAACTGGGTCCTTGTGCAGCCTCCCAGCTTACCAGTTCCCAATCAAACCGTCCAACCCAAGCCAGCATGGAAAGCAGATGTTAGATGACAATGATGATGATGATGATTAAAGTAATTGAGATTGCCAAGACTCCAGAATACAGGATAGATTCATTACAGTATTTAGTTTCTGTTTTTTGTCTCTCAAAACATTTCTCAGTAGGGCAGACCATGTGGAAATTTCTCAGTAAAATTCTCTGCTAATATATACATCTAGATCAAAGCTTATTTTAATTAACCATATAAAGAGGATATTTTTAAACAATATTCAACTTTTTCCTTCCTTTAAGTATAGAGGAGGTAAAAACAAAAACAATCAAACCAATTTTGCTGTTATGTTATGGCAGTTCTATAAGAAATTTCGAAATGATTGATGAGATTTCTCTGCCTTTACATTTTATTAACAAACTTGTAGAAACTGAAAATTCTTTTAAAGCAATCAAAATATTCCCATAAAAGAGTATGTGAGTATAGCAGGGACATAATAAGAGATTATTTAAAATGTGCTTGAAAGGAACTTTAATAAAAGTAGCTCTTGATTTTCTTGGATTTCATATATACTGTGACTACCAGGATAAGAGATGTAATTGAAATATCTTCAATCAGAATCAGACAACTGTCTCTACTTTTGGAAATAATAACTCCATTATATGTAATAGGTATTGATCAAAATTTCTCTTTAGGACAGCCAGCAGAAGAGAAAATTTTCTTTCTTATTCAGAATTAGAATCAATGAAATTCTACTTATAATATTACAAACAGAGTTATCATTTATATAGTTCTTATTTCTAGTGTGAAATTAAAGCTTAAAATAGCCTTTAAAATATGTTCAGTAACTATATTTTATTTAAGTAAATGAAGATATAGTTTATCATCAAAAAGAACTATGAATATTTTATATCTTGTATATAAGCTACTCAACACTGTTCATTTAGAATTCCTGACGAAATATTTCTAGCATGTCTCATCTATAAGAAAATATTTTTAAAAATGCGTCTTTTTAAACTTGGTTTTTAAATGTAAATATTAAAAAAAAAATCAAATATTGAATTATAAAATGTTCCTTTAATATGAAATATAAAACTGAATGACTTTTGTGAAAGACATTTGAATAGTTATAACATCTTTGTGTATTTGGTCACACATACAATAAAACCACATTTGAAACATTGAATTAAGTTTCTAAACACAACCAATAGGCTATATTGAAATAAATGAGACACATCACTGTAAGAGTAGTATTGTAGCAAAGCTTCTCTCTTGGTTATATATATGTGAATGCGGATGTAGCAGATAACATCTAGCTTTCGGCCGCATCTTTGGACCCTGTGTGTCCACCACTCTGATTGGTTGGTATTGGCGCACTTTTGTCTCTAGTTCTATTTCACACCAGGGTGTAAACCAACCAATCATAGCCTTCTGATAAGGTCACGTAGAACGGTTTTCTGAACCCCTACTTGAGCCAATTTTTTTCTCTTAAATAGGTAGCTAATTTGTGCTAAGTTTGTCTCGGCCTTAGACCTTCTGAGGTCTAGCCGCTGACCACAGAGCACCAGCCAGTTCCAGCGACAACATAACTCTGCTCCACTGGAGAACTAACACCAGCGTTCAACTAACTGCTTACTACAAGCTTCTTCATCGCCAGCGTCTACACCGATGTCTCAACGCACACACCGCCAACAGCACCCGCACAGTTTCTCTCAACACTGTTTGTGTGAAATGCTTCACCACGAATAACAGCGAGACCCTCTGTACCAAGTAACCAGTCGCAGCATCGTAGCCTCTACTTCTCGGGTGACAGTATCTTTTCTCCAGGCTCTACTATTCAGCCACGACTTCTTGTACGGCTCTTCAACCTACTGTGTACCTTAGCTACGAACTGGTATTTCATATCCTTGTGTCTGGACGTTCTTCTAATGTCCTTATTATAGACTGTTTTCTATGCTCTGTATCTCTTGCATTCACATTCACATATTTGTATACACACACATACATTGTTTACACAACGGGCCTGTCTTATAGTGTGTTTTATTATGTCGCATTCACTCACACAGACATTCTAGTTGACTACCAATGAAACTCTACTTTTATACATCTTTACCGGTTGAGTCTCTCTCTTTCCTTGTTGGCACTTAACTCATTCCATCTTTTTATTCTTTTTTATATTTGTGCTGACCATGCGATGCGCTAAAGGAGCTGTTCCTTCGTCACCATCTCCTGGTCGCACAGTTGCTACAGTATATTCTATGATGACCATGGCAGAGAAAGAACTTTAACCAAGTACTAATTGAAATTAAAGAAAGTAGTAAGAATTTATAATATTTGGTGCAAGGGCACAAATCGGAAGAGCATGAATGTAGCCAATTATGGATCAACTCAATAGCATGCATAGTACTTTAGTTTATTGAGTCCGGAAGGATGGAGGGTAAAAGATAAACTAGCAGGATTTAAATTCAAATATACATGAATGAAACCAAATACAGCCAAGTATTTACCTCCAAAGTTCTTCCAATGCATCAACAGTCCTTCTTTTCTAATATTTCAACAGATCATCCTTTCTGCTTTTCCAATAGGCTACCCCTTTATAATATACAATAGTCTACCATTTTTGATGTTCTAATATCCTATATTTTCTGTTACAAGCAAACAAGGAAGCCTCTACATAGTGGTTTGTTTCCTAGAAATAGTAGCTGAATTTCCCTGATTTCAGACTTTACCTTCTTAGAAAATACGATATTTGTATATAAAACTGTTTAAATTTAGTGAATTTAATAGAATCTCTTTTTACATTAAGCAACAAAGTTTGTTCTAAATTTTTCAATGGGAAACAAACTTTTTGTTTCTTTTTGTCTCAGTTCAACTTTGACTGAATTTACAGATGTTTCAGCCAAGATTATCTTGGCTCTTTTGTATATATGGGACTACATTATCCAAAGTAACCTCCCTGTTCTAAAATATTATGGTGTTAGTTAAGGGTGGTTTGGCTGCCATTTCTAGCAAATTCAGCAACTGCCTTTAGGCTATCTCATTAGTTCATTAAGGAGAACAAAGTTTTCAAAGTATGTAGAAAGTGTGTGGAAAAGCTTTCCAGCAGCTTACAGTAGGAAACAAACTAAAAGAATAGAGAAAGGATGAAGGATACTTTAATTCAATTTTGAACAGCTAATAATGGATTCCATTCATATTTTGTAAGGAAAGAAACAGACTCGTGGAGACATTTAGGTTTTAAACCATTCTAGCAACAGATAAGAACTGTCATGAGATATTTCCAACTAATTACACTTCAGATATTTACAATACATTAGACATTTATCTCGGAAGAGAAGAAATAATGAAAATGATATACAAAAAACATACATGCATGCTCAGAGATCATTAATTTCAAAGTTAAAAAAAAAACGACAAAAATTTAAAATAGTACTAAATAAGATTATTATTATGAATACAATTCACCATACAAAAGGAATAGATTATTAAAACAAATCTTCATGAGATTCAAATAAGTATAATAAGCAGTAAATTGCTATTAGTGACTTACTAATTTACAATATTATCTAAATGAAAAAAAAATATATATATATATATATATATATATATATATATATAAATAAAACATATATATATATATCAAATATATCATATATATATATATATATATATATATATATATATATATATATACACGGTGGTGCATCAGCATGGCCGCAGCTCTGAGCTGAAACTTTGAAATGAAAAAAAATATATATATATAAATAAAACATATATATATATATATATATATATATATATATATATCAAAAATATATATAGATCAAATATATATATATATATATATATATATATATATATATATATATCAAATATATATATGGATCAAATATATATATATATATATATATATATATATATATATATATATCAAATATATAAAATATATAGTTTTAGAGAAAATAACCAATTTTCAAGAACTCATCGATGAAAATCCACTATCACATATAGAAATATTAATAATTAAAAGCACAATAAATGAGTATAATATAAAGTAAAGTAAATATCATAAGATAAATATAATAATCTTTTTATTATATATTATATTATATTTATTTTATTATATTATATTTATCTTATGATATTTACTTTACTTTATATTATACTCATTTATTGTGCTTTTAATTATTAATTTTTCTATATGTGATAGTGGATTTTCATCGATGAGTTCTTGAAAATTAGTTATTTTCCCTAAAACTATATATTTTATATATACTTTATCTATAAGGCTCAATTTAATTTTAATTTTTTATAAATTGATTTTAATTGAGTTTTTTACCTGTAATTTTGGATTTTGTCCCTAATATTATTATTATTATTATCAAATATATATATATATCAAATATATATATATCAAATATACATATATATATATATCATATATATATCAAATATATATATATATATCAAATATATATATAGATCAAATATATATATATATATATATATATATATATATAGATCAAATATATATATATATATATATATATATATATAGATCAAATATATATATATATATATATATATATATAGATCAAATATATATATACATATATCAAATATATGATGAATTTGATCAGATAAAATGCTTATATGGTCTTGACTCTTAATTCTGGGATGAAGGGAAACCACTGAGCCGGCAAATTCCCAAGATATAGACCCCCCCCCCCCGATCATCACAGATCCTCCTCCATATTTGACAGTTGGAAGAAGGCAGTCTGGGTCAGATGTTTCTTTTGGCTGTTTTCACACTTATACTTAGCCAGTGGTCAGAAATAAGGTAAAGGATGACTCACCCGAGAAAATAACATTTTCCCACTGCTCTAGGGACCAATTTTGTATGTTTTTACTCCACTCTAAGTGCAACGTTTGTTTTTGAAAGTAGTGGTTTTCTGATTGCTACCCTCCCATGAAATCCGGCCTTGTGCAGCTCCCGGCTAACAGTTTTTGTGCAAACTGGGTTCTGTATTTTATGATCCTTTCTAACAATTCACATACATACATGCATGCATGCATGTATGTATGTATGTATGTATGTATGAATGTGTGTGTATGTATATATGTGTGTGTATGCATATGCATATATATATATGTATGCGTGTGCATCTGTATGTATGCATTCTGCATATTCATGTGCTTGCATGTCTGTGTTTGCGTATTTTTTTATGTATGTGTGTGTGTGTGAGCGTGTGTTTGTATATGTATGCACCTGTCTGTTTGTGTGTGCATGTCTGTGTGTGTGTTTTGCAACTATGTACCATGCTTGTATTTATGGATGTGCATCTCCATATGTGTGGACACATGTCTCCATATGTGACCTTGTGTGAAGTAAAGTGTGTGTGTGTGTATATATATGGTCATGTGTTTCAGTCTCCATTTGCGTATGTGTGCTTGTCTGTTCATAAAACCTATGTATCTATCCGTCTATGTTGATCTGTTTATTTTCATATCCATATGCTTACATACATGTGCATATACACACATATACCCATACACACACATACATACATCTATCCACATAACAGCCCACTAAAAACTCCATTCAATTTTACAATGCTCCCACTGCTGAATGACAAGTAGTTACGACATTATGTTACTCTTTTATTTGGCCATCTGATTGCTAAATATCTTGACCACAGAAATGATGCAGTTTCAACATCAGCAGGATATGAATTAACCCTTTGGCTGGTTATCTGGCATTCAACAAATAAACCTTAATACTTTGTTGGTTGCAGCCAAATGTTCTTTCTTCATGTGGTGTATTAAAGGCAAGTCATCTTGGCACAGCCCATTCCTCTACAAGCTGTTGACTTTAGCCAAGTATTGCCAGTATGAGCAATATTGTGTTTATTCATATGTAATACACACTTTTTTAGCAGCGTTTAGCTACATTTACTATAATTCCTGGACAGAAAGAGATCAAAGACATAATGTAGAATGTGAACACTGATTTTTAATCAGCTTTCACATTTAAATAATTTTATTATCAAATATTTTCATTTTGTCAATAAAATAGTACATAGTGATGTTTGGTTATAGTATTTACAGTATTTCAGGAACAGAAATATTTCTATTTTATTTCCAGTAAATATCTATATTTTGATAATGACAGTATCGTTGTGTTATCTATATTGATTATTAATCAATATTTATTCAAGCTTTCTTAGCTGAAAATGAGTTCCAGCCAACTGCTGGTCCAACTCTCTCTCTCTCTTCCCCACTATCTCTTTCTCTCACTCTCTCTCCAACTGTCACATCCTTGATATTCTATTGGGTCAAAAGTAAGGGAGTCAGGAGGATATATGTGTCTGTTTGGGACTCCATAGGAACCTAAAACAACTATGAAAGTGGAATACAAGCAATCAGATCATAACTACTTGAGAGTTATGGCTAAGCCATTATTAATTTAACCTACACATTAAATAATTTAAGCAGTATTTTCAATAATGAAAGTATAACATTCTGGCTTTCTGTACTGAATGATATGATAATGGCAATAATTCTATGGGAAGGAGGTATGTGCAGAAAATGACCACCAACACTTTTTTCTGCAAATTAGGGCTAGTTTATCCTGTTCAGGTTATATTATTAGCATTATCCTGTGTTTGAGAATTTAAAAAATCACTTCTTTAACTTTCTAAGACATCTCAATGCTTCTAAAGCAAACTTCATTTGTTTGTTTACTTTCATCGTAATTTGAATTTAACATAATAATAATAATAATAATAATAATAATAATAATAATAATAATAATAATAATAATAATAATGATCTTAAAATATTCATTACACATCAGCTTTAACAATATGTATTATTCATTTACTTTTCTCATGCCAACCTAAATATGGTAATGCACTCAACAGAGGGAAAATGCTTAATAGTTACTATGTTTGACCACTTGTATTGACCAAACTATCAGATATTGTTATACACCACTAGTCAGTCATAATATGCTTCCAATTCTTTCTTGATTGTGCCCTTCTTTTTCATTCTGGCTCATATCATTTAACTAAATCATCACCTCACCATCACGGAGGCCTTTAAATGGCTTTTTCTCTGATACTACCTGACAGTTGCATGGGTCTATCTGTTGTTTGTGAACATTGTGACATATCTGCCAGCGGAACTTGTGCATTCAGTATTCAGTTATCCCACCATTCACTCTGTTTTAATCTTGAATTATCTCATTTTGGTTATGCTTTCATAATGATATTCCTAGCATAGATCTTTCCATGATCCTTTGTGCCATAATCAATTGATGTTCTGCCCTCTCCACAGTAGTCCACATCTGCTCACATCTGACTTATGTATAAGAATACAGGCAGAACAGTGACATTAAAGGGACTTGATGTGATGCACTTTCAGGACATTAGGAGTCAGCTAGAAAACTATGAAGAGGAACATGGAAGATCATCTTGAATACTCTGTTCTCTGCAAAATGATAAGACAACATTTGGAAAAAGATTCAAGAATTATAGATTGAAGAAGCTGTTGTGGGCTATAGAGGAAAGGAGAATCTAAAAGAGATGCAGGAGAGAGATGACACTTTATAGGTCAGAGGTGACAGTGCTTAAGAACAAGGAAGGGCTCAAGGTGACAGACAAAAGAAAGATGAAAGAGGCATGTAAAACATTTTACACCAGCTTCCACCATCACAAATGTTGGAAGAAGTAACACTTATTTTGACCAATGAAGTTGAAAATACCCTCAAGCTGGTAAAAGCTTAACATTAGAGATATTAACATAACTTAACCCTTTATCATTTAAACTGGCCATATCTGGCCCAAATATTCAACATGTTTTATGCTCAAATCAGCCTCTCACACCTACACTATAATGTCATTCTAAAATAAACAATCATATCGTTGAAATCTCAAAGCTATGAGATAATGTATGATTAATTCAAAATAATGTGTATAAAGAAGCATTACATTTTACAGAGTAATCTAAATGCTAAAGGAATAGCACAACATTACAAATGTTAAGAAGTAAACAAGAAGAGCTGTGGAAAAATCTGCCTCAATTACTATCTGAAGGAGGGTTTCATACCCTTGCTGAGGAAGGAGTCAAACACCATTTTGCTTTGTGTATAATACACCCTTCTATTTAGGTTTTAAAATCTGGCAGGGAATGTGTATTACATATGAATATATATATCGTATATGAAGTAGAATTGATCAACAAGTAATTTTAACTGCTTTGTAAACCAGCTTACCTGGATCTTATCACTATTGTACAATATTCAATATAAATTCCATGTAAATAAATAAATTTCAAAGAATAAACTCTCTAGCCACATGGAATTGACATCTATATTACCAAACTACATTTACAGTCTTGTCCTCCATATTTTGTCAAACCAAGGAGTGTGGTATAATACTTTGTTAAACTTGACAGACAAGTTAACATTTATTCCATCAATGTCAAATCACTATGATAAATCATAATATAGTATCACATTAAAGATTTAGCTAAATCTGTATTATAGTAGACCTTATGCTACAACTTCAACTTTTGATGTCATTAAAAGTAGTTTAAACACCCAAATGACTACAGCAAATGCAACATTAGAATTAACTGATGTGGTCGAGTGAGTGAAAACTGGCAGATATTTGACATTTTATTTAAGATAAGATAAAGTACATACACACAAAAGCCTGTATGAACTTATTAATGTATATAGCATGAATCAGGAGTTTATAGAATCAGTCTAATATAGATAAATAAAAGTCCAAAGACACATTTGAATAGTAAAACCATTATTAGACTTGTTCCTCTACATTCAGAGTTCAAATCCCATTGGAGTTGACTTTACCTTACAATAACTAGCAGTTCCTTTGGAAGAATTAACTTGTAATAGAAAATTTCTGAGTGAAGAGAAACTGAGCGTTTCAGTAGTTCTATGCAACTGAAAATAAAGTAAAACACCATCCTTATGAATCTAAAATTTCCAAGACAATTACATTAAATTAACATAATAAACTACATCTAAGTTGAACAGATCATCTTCATAGCAATTCCAGACTACACAAAGAAAAATTTAGCAGTAAACTATAATTAAATTCACTCTGGCCAAATTTAGAATGTGTCATAATATTGACTGTTTGATACACTTACACAGTAATGATAATCTGGAAATAAATTTTTATTAATATAATCACAACTGTTTTTGAATACTTGAACCACAAGTAACAAACAACAGGGCTTTTCTAATTATTTCCTGAATGATATTAACAATGTTATTTATAAGTATTTTTATGGCTAGTTAAGAAAAGAATCATGGTTAATGAAATAACAAAAGACTAAAAAAACTCAGACAGCTACCAAATTTCCAAATGTTAATTAATTCAAAGACCTCAAAGGAAATCGACAATGAATCATAGCTAAAAACTAACTAGTTCCTATCTCAGCTGACTGGATGGGACAGAGTTAATTTGTTTTCAAAATGGATACTCTCTAACTATATTTGAGTATTATAATAATAACCAGAAATCTAATAGTTAAATAAATAAAGAATAAACTTAGAGTATATGGATTTTGTGTTTATATTTCACAGTAAATTTTTGTTCTTTGACAGTTATTTAATTCTTGCATATTCAACAACCAGTTGGTTATTATGCATATCAAAATCTAATTTGTGGTAGTACAACATGAGGTCTAAGATGCGGAATATTTTGTGCATAATAAACACACAAAAGCCTAGAATTTATAAATTGCTTTTGTTTAATTCCAGGACAAGGCTTGATAAAGTAGGCCCATGATCAAATGCATTTCAGCTAATGCTATGTCATCTTTTTGTATAGTAGATACTAACATTTTTAATGTATCTTTGTTTACTTAAGATGGTAGGGTGTAATTAGAATGAGATTTAGCTATTTTTCTAAGAGATATTACATCTCATATCTAGAAAAGAAAGTAAACGAAATAGAAAAAAGTTGAGTTCCACTCGCACCCATTTCTTTTTCAAGCCTTTCTCAAGAACTTCAGTTATATAATTTAAAACCAAGAATGGAGACTGTCACATGATTAATTCATCCAAGGAGTAACACTGATAAAAAGGAAATTATTAAATTAAGTACAAACAATTTGCAAAAATGCTGGACAGCAAATAAATAAAATACAACATAAAATGAAATACTAAGGTAAAATACTTTAGCAATCTCTAATGCCAGATTTTTGAGGTTTTAATATCACAGATATTGTTTTGTTATTTTTATTTATATTCTTCCAAGTAGGCATGATGATAATTTTAGAAGGTCATGGGCTAGAGTTAGTTACAGGATCTTACTCTCTTGCTCGCAAAGGGATGAAAGGCAAAACATTATTCTAGGTGGAATATGAATTCAGGACAGGGTAGTAATGAAAGGTATACAGTAAAGCTTTTCTAACTCAACCAACTCCACATCATTTGAAGTATAAATTACATTCATAACAATGATGCTCAAAAATAATTTTCCAGAATATGCTTTTGTAGGTTCAAAAATCATATGAAATTAATGAGATTTATTATAGATGAGTAATTAGGAGAATAAAAAAGATATTTAACACTTCTTCTTTTTTTTTTTGCTAAATAAGCACAATAGTAAATTAGGTTATTGTGTTTAACACAAATTGATTGAAAGTCATGCTTTACATAAGTTTGAATCATGTTAATTGGAATTTAAATAATTATTTTTATGATATATCATGAAAACTTGAGGAGTACAAATGCTTCCTATGTACAAATGCTTCAGTTTCATCAAATGCTGGTTTTAAAACAAATACTGAAATGATAAAATATGTTCAATATATATTAAAAGAATAACAGCTTACTATAATACAACTAGATGTTATATTTCAACTTTGATTTGCTTAGATTGTACCTATAAAAGTCTTTTCATTATTTTCATAAATCAGATTTAATACCTTGTATATAAAAATAAATTCCATCATGTTATTAACGCCAGAAAATATTTACATAAATTTATTCTTTTACTTGTTTCAGTCATTTGACTGTTGCCATCCTGAAGTGCCATCTTGAAATTATTTACATTTTAAAGTTTATCAATGAAATTAGTAGGTTTACTTGAAAGGGGATTAACAAAATAAATTTATAGATAACCCCTAACTATATTAAAAACAATGATTTCTAAAAGGTACATAAGGCCACATATTTTGACATATTTAGTTGGTTTTATCTTTCATCTGTTAGCAGTTGCTAAAATATGGATCAATGCAATGCTTTGTTTAAGTATAAAATTTTCTGTCTATTTCAACTTTAAACATAAGTGCATCCAGTAACCAGTTGATGTTAACCCTTGGTATCCCAGAGAAAATGTATGTCACTAATTACCTACTGGGTTCAATGGACCCAATATTTTTCCTTTAATTGAATTATATTCAAACTACCACTATTTCTTAGCTACATTATATATGGTATCAGACGAATGAAGAATTACTATTTCTCACAAATTTTAATAAAAAAATACAGCTTACAGAATATATTATAAATTTTAAAAATTACAAAAATACAGAATTACAGCTCTTCATGGCAGTGAATGCAGACAACATTGGAATGTTCTTAGCAAACATGGATATTACAATTCTTACATGTAGTACAAGTTTTCCTGTCTTTTTTTCTTTGGCTGAAGAATCTCAAATGAGGTTGAAGATTGTCTTCTTTTCTTGCTTGGTTGAGAAATGTTAGCAGAATTAGAAGATTGTTTGTTATGTTCTTGTTTAGCATTAACTTCAGCAAGTTTCTTTCCTAAGTGAATTAGGCACTGTCTTCTTTTATCCTTGAAACTTTGCAAGTGAAGCTGTTTAGCAACAATGGAAGCATTCACTGTACTTATATCAATCATGTTGTAGAATATAACCATAGGCCATCTTCAAGTCATTCTTTTGCAAGTGTATGTCCTTTCCATCTTATCTAGGGTATCTACTCCTCCTTTTGTTTCGCTGTAACATGTTATAACTTCAGGTTTCTTTTCAGCACTTTTTAAATCAATTGAAGCCTGAGAGTGCATTGTACTCATAAGTGTGACTACATAATGTTTCTTGGGACAATAAAATAGGATCGTAGAATCCTTTTGAAATCCAAATATTGTGCAATTGATTTCTCTCTCTTTTCCACTTGTGAAAGCACTTGGAAGTTCAACTCTGTTCTTTCTAATTGTTCCAACTAAAGTAGTTTTCTTGCTAAGCAGCTTTCGAGCCAATCCTAGACTTGTAAAGAAATTATCACATATTTATACTCTTCTGAAAGATGATGCAATATACTGTAAGAATTGCATCATCACATAGAAATACTGCATCACCCTATAACCTAGCAGACTGAAGGTGATGCAGTACCACACAAATTTACAGGAATATTTTCATAATTTTTTCTATCTTATCTAAAATTGAGCAAGTAAATTGAATACAGTTTTATCTATTTTATATCTGATAAATATCTAGGAAAATAATATTTGATACTGCTCTTATTCTGTTTAGAATGACAAAGGTATTGTCTGAATGTAATTTGAAGGTCCTCACAAGCTGATAAGGGAGTCCCAACATAGTCACCCAACTTGCTAGAAACAACAATTAGATCTCTCTCAAACTGTATTCTATCATCTCAGAAAAAGACACACTGGATAATATTATCCTCTGTCTCTTGCATACAGGAATGGTTAGGGTTAGGGTTAGGGTTAGGGTTAGGGTTATTCTGTTTAGAATGACAAAGGTATTGTCTGAATGTAATTTGAAGGTCCTCACAAGCTGATAAGGGAGTCCCAACATAGTCACCCAACTTGCTAGAAACAACAATTAGATCTCTCTCAAACTGTATTCTATCATCTCAGAAAAAGACACACTGGATAATATTATCCTCTGTCTCTTGCATACAGGAATGGTTACAGACTTTGATTATAAGTCTACTCCATCAGGGCTGGCCTGTGGCTAAGTAACAACCAGTAGCTTCTTTGTCATTGTTCAACCTATTATAATTAGCAGCAAAATCTCCTTTAAATTATAGCTTATTATCGATCTGATAATAACAACCAGTCTATCAAAAGTAACACACTCATGATTGAGTAGCTAATACTTGTCAGTTACATACCTCAATATACCTTTACTATGTACATGCTACATGTATATGCACATTCACTGACATTACATACAAGCTAGCTATTTCAGATGCAGCTTTCCATAACATGCTTCTTCATGCTTTCTCTGGTCTCAGCCTGAACTTATCTATGTTTGGAGCACACATTCCTGTCGAGAAATAAGCATAGAGTTTAATACCCATTCACTTTTCAAGACAGAAATCAATCTGCTTCTGTACACACCCGATTGGTAGATAACCAGCTGTTTTCTGAAGGCTATGGAACAGATGATAAATTGGTTTCATTCCTTCATAGATGCAGATAAGGTATGGTGATTTCCATGTAGGCAGACCATTTGAAATTTAGGTGGGCAACCAGAAAAGCATCTGGTCATAGAATACTGCCTCAATAAATCTCATCCCACTCATGCCAGCATGGAAGATCATCGTCGTCTGCATAATAATAACAGAACTGTAAAAGTTTTATGCTTACTCAATCTTTTACACAGAACCACTATACTGCAAAATTACTAAGTCCTCAACTTGTGCATTAAAGTACCAAGCAACAATAGGGTCTTACAGAATGTATTCCTGCTGATGAAGATTTATGCTGAGCTAACATTTTTCTATGTTTATCACACACTTTAACCACTCATGCTAATAAAATATGTACACTAATGAAGAAATTGAATATCGACAAAATATTATCTATTATGAAAATATATGAGATTTGCAAATCATAGATATAAAAAAAAAACAGGATGGGGGAAAAAGAAGAATCGTTAAGAAAATTATTATGATTGAAACAGAAAAGAGATGAAAAGAGAGAATGAAGAAATGATTCATATTGGTGAAAAGCCAAAGTAAATCGAGAAGAAAGAAATCAGTCACCCTTGAAAGAATTTTTGAGTCAGTATATTCAAAACCGAATTCAATTAAATGACATGAGCAGAAGAATGCACAGTTGTTTTCAGACAGTAATATAGATAAATTTCCAGCAATATAAACAATTCCTACTCTTTTCTAAATCTATCAATCTATCCAGCTTTCTGCGTATAGGTATGTATATATATATATATATATATGTGACTTTCATGTTTTCTTATAGTAACTGGCAAAAAATAAAACAAATATTAGAACAAAATGAGTCAATATTTCAAATTGAATTACTATGATCATTTCATCCATATTAAGTTAAGACTAAAGAACTACAATACTAATAAGAATGCAAACAATTAGAAATACTACCAATGGCAAACTCTAGAATAAATTAAGCAAGAAGTGACCATTCTATGTTTAGTAACATTAATAATGGTTTTTATAACTCCACAAGAATTTCATCACTGCTATGCAAGTGAGTCAATGAACAGAATAATGAAGTTGATAATTGTATTTCAGGGAGAAAATTTGCTCTGATGAACATGCTCAGGTGAAGAAGAACAATGTATACCTTGGTTAGTCATAGTCTGCAGATGACCATCTATCCAACTGAATGTTTCCATAATTACAATAAGAAACTGAGATGGCATTGGATTTGTATTTCAAATAGTAATAATAGTAGTGTTATCCATCTTTATAATAGCCTAGAGAAGGATTTCTACTCATCCACAATTATTTGCTATCAGAACCTCTACTTTCAGCAATGACATGCCCCTCTATACATTATGGAGCATATGGATGGGTGATAGATACAAAGCACAAAATATAATATATATTGACAAAATTCATTGTGGCATTTAGTTAAGGCTCTTTTTGTTCTGAGTTAAAACCCTACCAAGGTGAACTTCACTTCTATCCCCTACCCACAAAATTTGCGATCTGATACTTATATTTGAAACTATCCGTATTATGGGCTCAAGAGGTTCAATGCTTGATGTCACTGTGAAGCACTTTGGGAAAATTGCTTCTATCATAGCCTTGCATTGACCAAGGCTTTATGGGTAAAATTTACTAACAGAGTCTATATAGAAGATCTTCAAAAGAATATATATCATCATCTGTTATTGTTTTACATTCATTTGCTGATGCTTGCTTTGGTTGGATGGGTCATCTATAACAACATCTTATCATTTGCTGCAGTACCTTATCCTCTGCTTCATGGTCAGCATTCTGAGATCAACTTTCATTTTTATTCAACATGCCTTTTTCAGGGTTTCTTTTCTGCATATTCTCTCCACTTGGATTGGTTGGCCCTTTTTTCAATCAGCTATTATACATACCAACTCAACCATCTCATTTTTGCATACTACAAATAATTCCTTCTCTATTCTGTTTTACTTGCAGCCCATTTATGCTCCATCATTCATGTACAGTAATAATATACTTCCAGGAGAGCAGAGCATGTTCACCTCTTTCTTCACAGCCTTTGCACAAAATCCACTTTCAACTGCCGTACCTCACTGCTATGCAGTATATACATACTTGTCATGGCTGATGCCAGTACTGCCTGACTGGCATCCATGCCAGTGGTATGTAAAAAGCACCATTCGAGCGTGGCCAATGCCAGTCCCACCAGACTGGCTTCCATGCTGGTGGCATGTAAAATGCACCATACGAATGTGGTCGATTCCAGTGCCACCAGACTGGTCCCATGCCAGTGGCACGTAAAAAACACTATTCGAGTGAGGTCGTTGCCAGTGTCACCTGACTGGCTCCTGTGCTGGTGACACATAAAAAGTACCATTCAAGCATGGCCATTGCCAGTGCTGCTTGACTGGCTCCCATGCCGGTAGCACGTAAAAAATACTATCTGAGCGTGGTCAATGCCAGTACCACCTGACTGGCCCTCATGCTGGTGGAATGCAAAAAGCACCTACTACACTCTCAAAGTGGTTAGTGTTAGGAAGATCATCCAGCTGTAGAAACCTTGCCAGATCAGATTGGAGCCTGGTACAGCCTTCTGGCTTGCCAGTCCTCAGTCAAACTGTCCAACCCATGCCAGCAAGGAAAGCAGATGTTAAACGGTGATGATGATGATGATGACATATACAAACTCACATATAAATATACATACATACTTGTATATCAGGTGGATGGTAGAATCAGTGGTGCATTGAAAAGAATAGCTTCTCGTATTTGGTTATATCCCTTATATATTAAGTTGAAATCGCATCTAATTCGACTTTGTTTTACCTCTTTCTAAGACTGATAAAATACATACCAAACAAAGCAATGGGTTTAATATAATCAAAACGTTTTAAGGTTATGTTGTAGCATGGCTATAGTCCAATGAATGGAACCGGTAAAATAATAACAGAATAAAAGAATATAACTAGTAGAATTATATCATTATTGGAAGGTGGATTGACAGAAATGTTAAAGTGTTGGTAGAACTACATTGCAGTATTTATTCTAGCTCTTTACATTCTAAGTACAAATCCCTCCAAGGTACAACTTTACTTTTCATCCCTCTGGGCTCAACTTAATGTACCAGTCAAGGTTGCAAAACTACAACCTGATTTTCATGCAACTTTTTGCCTAAATCATTAAATCCTAACAAAAAACTAATATTTCATCTTACTCCCTACCATTCCCCTTTTTGGATTCAGGCTAATTTGGTAAATCATTTTACTGTTTTCAAAATGTAGCGGTGATTCAGTCAAGGTACTGAACTTCTGGCCAATTAGTTTGCATTGTGATTATTTAAGAAACAATTTCCATTGATATTGATTTTGCATGTATTATGAGAGAAGAAGGTGGCAAGGGAAAGGGAAAAAGACAAGAAAAAGAAGAAACATATAGACAGAAAAACCAAAAAGAAAAAAAAGAAAACGAGGAGCTACAAGAAGCTAGAAGAAAAAAATCAAGAGAGAATTTAGTGTTAGGTAAGGAAGACTAATGACATTGGTGAGTGTTGGTTTGTGACCCATCTCCAATACCATAATATATTTACCTTTAATTTCTTTTATTAATATAATCACAACAGTTTTTAAATACTTGAATCACAAGCTACAAACAACAGGGTTTTTCTAATTATTTCCTGGGTGATATTAAACAATGTTCTTTTTTTAAAAATATATTTACCTTATTTTATATAACACACAAATTTAAGAAAAGGCATTACTGCATTTGTTACTCTCTAATTTTAATATAATCTTTGCCTACCTTAGTTTTTAATTGCAATATTCAACATCCCCCACTCTCTCTTTCTCATGCATACACAAGCATATATGTGTGCACACACACATTAATGAGTCAAATTTTAACTAAATCAACATATTCTGAGTGAGCTAATATTTCTGGTTTCATTCCAATTTATCTTAAATTGATCAAATTGTGTATATAAACAAGGTTTCAGCTGAAATTAAAACCACCATCAAGTTTATATAAACTGCTAAAGGGCTCATGACAGCTGTAAAATGCTTATCAAAGCACTAGAAGAATTTCAAGAAAACTCTTCCCAAATCAAAAGTAGATTTACAGTGTGTATGTGTATGTGGTGGAGGAGGGTGTTTATCTAAAAAAGAAAAATTATAAATCATAATAAACCATTACCACATATTGCTTGAAGATATTTAATTATCTTGCATATCAGAACTCAGAATATATACATACATAACTAAAACAAATGTCCTCTCAAAGTTACATGTCTGTAGCTGTTTGTCAAGGTTGACCATGTATCTACACCTAAAAAGTTCTTCAGGGCATAGGGTTGGGGTTCTATAGAAAAGCAGCAGTTGCCTATGCTGCAGCAAGTCTCCCTTCTCTACGCCACAAATTTTGACCGAAAAAAATTCAAGGGCTGATGCACTTTGGCAACTGCATAAAGAACTGGAACAAATACTGGTATTTTGTCCAATACTCTAATGATTCTGCCAATCCACTACCTCTCCAGCAGATTTATATTATTAAACTATTCTAGAACATCTATTTGCAAAATTTTATTTTACACACACACAAATCATTTTTAACCTTTGAAAAATATATTCCACAACAAGAAAACATACATCACATCTGTTTGATTTCAGCAAAACAAGTATTTTTATAAAAATATTACATTAAAATAACATATTGAAATGTTGAAATGGGTTTTTTTATGTCTGAAAATTTATTCATATTCAGAAAACAATAAGAAATAAATCTGAGGTGGGGAAGAAAAGACAAGTGTCTACTGAAGATATTAAAAATATTTTGTCTTACAATCAGAATATCTAAGACTCTAAAACCCAAAAGACTACTCCCTCACCGAAGTATCATTTTAACATATTTTATATTGACCAACACAATATACAGCACCATTTTCATTCTTCAGTTATACAAGTTTTAGATATAGTCTTGTTTATCTGAATATTAAGTAAATAATAGAAATGAAAAAGCAGAACAGATAATTGTACTATCAACTTATGAACAATTTGTTACATTCCTGATGTTTCATTATGCTTTTGTACATTTAACTCAGTTCACTAAACCATTAACAATAGATATCAGATCTCTGTGGCTTGCGGGGACAAAAGATTGGCATACAAATGTATATATTTTCCTAGAAAACTCAGTAGATATTTCGTCAAATAATTCATTACCAGAAATCAACTTTAACATCATAACATAAGAAAAAGAATCAAGAATATTAAGGCAATCATAATATACAAATAATCATATAAGAATCATAGTCAAAAGGTGGAAAATATCTCAAAAGCTAAGTATCTGAAAGAAATCAACAACTGAAGAAAATGCTGAAAATTCAATAAGAAGCAAAGTTTAAAATGGTGTTGAAACATTTCAAATACATATTTATATAAGAAAGGATAAAAAGAGAAGAGTGTGTGTGTGTGTGTGTGTGTGTGTGTGTGTGTGTGTGTGTGTGTGTGTGTGTGTATGTATATATATATATATATATATATATATATATATATATATATATATATATGTATATGAGCAAGTTGTATAAGAATACTTGAAGAAACACAAGCCTGTGATTCCAATAGGATTTAACTTTGGCATCTTTGTAAAATGTTTAAACATAGCAAACCAAAACTTTGAGTCAAAACCAGTGTAAAAAAAAACAGTGCATAAAGAATAAAAAGGATTTCTGTGAGTTTCGAATATCCTAACATTATATAACAAAATCAGGACCTAAATAGCAATTATAAAAGCACATTGTAAACATTGTTTACATAATGCTGCTTACACAAACATTAACATATAAAAACAAAACTGGAATAATTTCAATTGTTTCACAGATACATATAACCTACTGTCTTCTATCTTCCCTGATCCTTATACATGAACAAACACCAAGAGATATACATGTTTAAACTATAAGAAAAAGAATTTCTAGACATGTTCTGTGTAATTCCCACCAAATGATTCAATGTAATGGTTATCACAGCTCCTTTTGGAACCGTTTCCGTTCTCTGAATGTAACATGACAGCACGACATAGCTGCCATTACAATTTAAGTTACAAAAATAAAGGAAATAAAATTTTTTAAAATATCAAAACAAAAACATCCAAACGCCAGAAACTCAACATATACCACTAATTTGAAAGTACACAGAAGATCAGTGTGATAAAAAGGAAATAAGACAAAAATTCAGATCAGTAAATCAGTTGTCTTTATATTTGTTCATGCAGAGAGGGGTTTGATAGGTTTGCAATTTTTCTCACACATTATTGCAGCAATCTTTATTGCTTTCTTAATAGTAATAATTCAGCAATGAAGATAATTTGAACCTATTCCCCTTTCTGATTATTCAGATGAAAAGAACAATATATCTTGCCAAGTGTTTTGATATAACTTTTAATTCAGTACTCTATCACTTTAATCATATACCTACAATATATTCCTTTCTAGTGATTTAATCAACACATGGGTAGATAAGAGAATATCTAGAGTATTGATGTCATGTGTAGTGATTTGGTCTGATTCAAACAGAGTCTTTTACAACAAACATTTGTTCATTTATTATCTACCTCTTCTAGGTGTTGTATTATTATGTGAGCTTAATCCAGTTTAAGTAATTAAGTAATTAAAAAATTACATTTTCCTCTCATCCACCTTACCTATTCAAGATAAATATGGAAACAAAACAACCATCATACAAGATTTATTAGAAAATTATAACTATTTAGATAACTTATTTTTCAATTTGACCCCTAACAAATATCTTTTATTATTTTTATTTCTCATTTATAAAAGAGGCAATAATATTCCATACTATTTCCTTGTGTTTCACCTCTCTCAGACCACCAGTGAAAAGTGTTTAATATGAGACAGTTTAGCAAATAAGACTTCAACCTATTTAACATTTCTAAATGCTAAGTGGCAATGCTAAAAACAGGAAAAAAATATGGAACTAGCTATAGGAGCCTATGTAAACTATTACCACACTTGAATTTTTACATGAAAGTTTCAATGCCACTGTGACAACCACATATGTTAAATTATCACATAGAGTAATGTGAAGGTATATGTCTACATGTGTATCTTGGTTTTAAAATAGGTACATTGTATTCTTGCATGTTGCAAAAAGCAACATGCAAGTGTTGGCATCTAGCTTTAAAACAGTCTCATAGAGTTCCATCCAACCCATGCCAACATGGAAAAGCAGATGTAAAAATAATGTCAACAATAATGATGATGACGTGCGCACGTCATGTGTGTGTGTGTGCAGTTGTATGCAAGTGTAAGTGTCATACAAATGGTGTCATTACAAGTTTTCTGAGAAAAGATGTCTAAGAGGAAATATTAGCAGATTTGGAAATAAGCAAGGTTTGGCAACAAGAAAGGAATCTGGTTATCAAAAATTTGCCTCAGTAAATTCCATTTGACCCATGCAAGTTTCGAAAAGTAGATTCAAAAATGATGGTTAAGAAATTTGCTTCCCAACCATGTGGTTTTAAGTTCAGTCCGATAGCGTCTTCTCCTACAGCCATGGGCCAACCAAATACTTATTGCTGGAGTTGGTAACTGGAAACTGAAAGAAGCCCATATTCATCATTTAACATCTGTCTTCTCTACTGGCATGGGTTGGACATGAGTGTGTGCGTGTATATATATATATATATAGACACACACTCACACATAAAGGTGCAAATGTGGCTAGGTGCAAGCATCGGCGGCACCTTGTATATAATTCTCCTATAGCATTTCTACTGTTGGATGTTGGGGCATTTTTTGTAATCAATCTTTTTCACTCTTTTCATTCTTGGCTTTCTTTATGCAATTGACTGGTCTTATATAAAATAATATTGGTAAATGATTTTGTGCGTTTGGTTATCCTAGTGATACCCAGCTCCTCTCTAAGACATGAATATCACTAGCTCTCAATGTACTCATCTGTCTTTAATAGGTTTTTGATTTTTAAACTTGTTGGATGACCACATATCTTTCCAATTTATTTACGGCCACTCAATGCATGCACACACACACACACACACACACACACACACACACACACACACACACACACACACACACACACACACACACACACACACACACACAGAAACAGATAAGCTTAATCACAAGTAAATCTAAGCAAATAATCTTATCAAAATCAAATGAGGAAAAAGAAATTCCCATGTTTATATTTACTTAACAAGGTGATGCTCATATCTTTGGATGAAGCTTGACAACAAAAGCTGCCAAATAGAAATTATTGAATAATGTAGTTCTTTTGTCAATCACTTTATCATCATTGTATTTCTAATAGTCATTTTGTTGAAACCAAAGGATTAAATAGTCATTTTGTTGAAACCAAAGGATTAAATAGTCATTTTGTTGAAGCTGAAGGATCTGACTTAATATAGTTGTTTCAGTTTTCTGTGAAGTTCTGATGTATATATTGAAGTAAGAATATGGAAAAGTCATACAGATACACAGATCCTTTATATTACAAAATTTTATTAGATTCTTATGAATGCTTTATATGAGAAAATGTTGTTAATTTCAAAAGAACCTGGAAACAGTATGGGCTGCAACCAGGAAACTCTTTTGCAGATACAAGTAGTTTGAGACATTAAATCATAATACGAAAAATATTTAACCATCCAAATCAAATTTAATTGGCTATTAAAACTATAACAATCCATTAACAGATTGAAAACTTTCTTGAAATTTCAATAAAAACTGAAAAATCAGTAGAAACATATCTCCAAAATAAGAATTAGCAACAGAGAATTGTTGAAAGCCAGCCATAGCAACTATTTCAATCTCATAATGCATATTTCAGCTACTAGCAGTAAGATTTTGGCTCATTACTGAGACAAATCTATTGATTACCAGCCACCTTAACTACAGATAGTAACTCAAGTCAGTAGCGTCTTGTGCACTTTTAGCTTAATCTCATTTTGAGATATTTTCTTTGCTACCTAACAACATATTTGTAATAACTGTACCTATCCAACCAAATCTCTGCAGTCCAATTTATTTCCGACTACAGCTAAAACTTAGACAATAGCAACAATGTTATTTTAAGAATAAACATTAAAAAAAAAACCACTGAAGCCTATTTAAGTTTTTGTTAAAATTCTTTTTTGAAAAACCGCTTTAAGGGGATTTGGGAAAAGTGGGGCTGAAAAAAAGAAACAAAAAACAAGCAGAGAATATTAAAATAATGTAAGAAATATGTTTCAATAACTAAATAATTAAAAATATCAATTGTTTCTAAAACTAAACATATTTCTTTAAGTCTCAGGTTGATAAAAATGAAGCATAAATATAACATAAGAAGGAGAAAGTCAAAGCTAAATTTCCATGTATTCTTATTGGTATCTTATTTGTATAAAGCATATTATTCCCTTACAGCACACAAAGATTTTTATGGGTTAGGAGGCTAGCTTCATTTCCGACTTCAAATAGCATTAAAGCAAAATTTTCATTTTTTTCTACCAGTCTTCTACCAATGTTTCAAGACTAAAATTTAGTTTTGATTCCCTGTTCTTATTTCAATGATATCCCTGGGAAGGTGTTTTATACACCATCTTTGAACAGTCAGATGTCAGCCTACCTGAAAAGAAACAATGCAGTTATGAATAAGATGTGTTCTTTTTCTATCAATACCTGCTTCCTTTGTTTGCTTGATATATTGACCATGGAGTGGTTACAGAAGATAGCCAGAACGATGAAAAGAACAACAAAGACAGCAACAACTCCATAAAAAACAACACAGATTACAACTACAGTAATAATAATAATGGTGGTAGTGGTGATAATAATAATAATAATAATAATCCTTTCTACTATAGGCACAAGGCCTGAAATGTGGTGGGATGGGATAGTCGATAACATTGACTCCAGCACATGACTGGTATTTATTTTATCGACCCCTGAAGGCATGAAAAGCAAAGTTGACCTTGGCAGAATTTGAACTCAGAATGTGCAGATGGATGAAATGTCACTAAGCATTTTGCCTGGTGTGCTAACGATTCTGCCAGCTCTCCACCTTAATAATAATAATAATAATAATAATAATAATAACTCACCAAACATGAAGCTTGCTAATATCCTTCCACCCATAAGTGGAGACCATCCTCCCTAAGTTTCTTTAAGCAAACCAGTGTTGTGTAGTGCCGAATAACCAATCCTTGCCAGTCTGATTAAAATGGAACAGACCCAAATGAGAATGCAAACCTGATCTAAATTATACAGCATAAGTCATCCTAGGGTTTACCAAGGCCCACATCCCTCAGTGGGCAAACAAGCTGAGGTTGAAAAATTAGCATCTTGAAGGAACTCCGAAGATCAATCTGAGTACCTAGAATGTCGTCAGAAGCTCACAACCCTCTACCAGTCTGGCAATGGGTTCGGTGGATGCTCTGCTTTAGAAATTTATAGAGGATTAATGGTAGGGAAGTGCGACGTTGTTCTCGGGGAGACTCTGGGTGCTGACGAAAATGAGCTGGTTAGTCTGTTCCAGAGGTTTACCGGTGGATGGCTTATTTTTCTCTATACCATAACACTGTTCTATACCATAGCACCGGTGTAGTGCCAGGTATATGGTCAAATAAGGTTCAGGAAGTCAGGGCTCAAAGGTTTAAGGCAGCGAGCGAGCTGGCAGAATCATTAGCATACCAGGCAAAATGCTTAGCAGCATTTCATCCATCTTTACATTCTGAGTACATATTCTGCTGAGGTCGACTTTGCCTTTCATCTTTTTGTGGGGGGGGGGGGGGGTCAATAAGTTAAGTACCAGTGAAACACTGGGGTTGATGTAATCAACTAGTCCCCCTCTCTACAAAAATGTCAGACCTTATGTTTATAGTAGAAAGGATCATTATTATTGTTGTTAAGATGGTGAGCTGGCAGAATCGTTAGCATGCTGGGCAAAATGCTCAGTGGCATTTCTTCTGTCTTTACTCTCAGAGATCACATTCCACCAAGGTCAACTTTGCCATTCATCCTTTCAGGGTCAATAAGATAAGTACCAGTTGAACACTGGAGTAGAAGTAATTGACTAGCCACCTTCCCAAAACTTCAGGCCTTGTACCTATAGTTGAAGGGATTATCATATTTGCTGCTATTATTATTATTATTATCATTATTATTATTAAGGAGGTGAGGTGATAGAATCATTAGCATGCTGGGAAAAATGCTTAGCTGTATTTCGTATGTCACTACGTTCTTAGTTCAAATTCCGCTGAGGTCAACTTTGCCTTTCATCCTTTCAGGGTTGATAAAATAAGTACTAGTTGAACATTGGGGTCGATGTAATCGACTCAACCCCCTCTCTCAAAATTGCTGCCCTTGTGGCAAAATTTGAAACCATTAATATTATTATTATTATTATTATTATTATAGCATTAGCAGAATTATTAATGCATTGGACAAAATGCCTTTTGGTATTTGTTCTGACTTATTAGGTTCTGAGATAAGATGTTACGGTGGTAGAGAATGAATATGGGATTATGTACAAAGTGAAGAAATTGCCAGAATTAGTACATCATACAACTAGTCACAGATTGATGCTGAAATATAGGGTATGAAAGAATACAAGAGTTATGATTAGGGACTTTGGTGGTGAAGCTAACCATTCACTCATCATTACCTTTACAGAAGTAGAAACAACAATACGTGAACAAGTGGGGCTTATAGGGACATGCAAGTCCTGATGGCCCCTGAAAACCATAAAAACATTTGTGAGCTGTACTTTAAAATTGCAGTGCAGAAAAAAAAAACAAAAAAAAAAAACAAAACAATTAGATTGATAGTTCAAGGCAGAAAGCCTAGCTTTATATCCAGTTTGATGGATGTAATCCAATAATATCAGCTCTGATGGTCATTAAGAAGAAAAAAAAAAACAAATAAAACTATTAATACCATATTTAAGGACTGCTTCAACATTTATACCCTTGACACACTCTAACATAAATAATTGCTCTTGGTACCCCTATACGGTCAGTAATATATCTACTTTGAAACCCTTTATTTTAAATCTGTTCCTGCATCCATACATTTTTTTAAAGCTTACCGCAAAAAAAAAAGAAAACAGAAATTTTTATGAAGAAGAAAAAAAAGCAATGAAAATGTTATTTAATTTTATTTCTTGTTCTTCTTTTTTTTTCCGCTGCAAAAGTAGTATCACTTAATCATAAACACTATCAGCTATACAATCTAAAGTAATGTTGTCCTGAGACAAGTGAAGGATATGCCTGTAATACTAGATGGCTACTAAATCTTTTTTGAACTTGGTGATAATAGTAAAAGAGAAAAGATTGACAGACCAGATTGATTCCACACTAAAAGGCTATCAACCAATGGAAATAGTAGGAAGATTTATTTCATTTATAGCTATTTTGAAAACAAACTGGACTATACAAATTACTAGAAATAGCTGAAATAGTGAAATCAGTCTTTTTGAAATAAATGCAGAATGAGAAAATTAAGAGGCTGACTGATAAGAGAATTCAGTAAAGTGATAAAGGTTAGATGTTATCAGTAAGTGTAAAATGGTATTTAAATATTTAGTGACTGAATTGGAAGAGGAAAACTTAAGATGGGGCTACACTATTAAAAAGCAACATAACCAACTTAAGATTAAAGAACAATTCTCATTTTGATCTAAACAGGAGTATTGCAAATAATCATATTAGGTTGAAATTGTCAAACAGACATTTTAAAAACCTGATATATATATAATTAATTTTCTTTTATTATTTATTTTATTTGTGTGTTCATATATGTGTATGAGTAAGGTTAACCTAAATTTAAACTTTTTAAAGCTGGATGTAAAATTATCGAACAAGCATATTACTTTTTCATAATATGAAATTTTGTTGGAATCAAGACTACCTTAGCAATTAGAATTTGTTTTCTTCTTCCTTATCCTAAAGAGCATCTCATTTAAGAAATATTCAATACAGAATGTGAGATTGAAGATGAGGATGATGATGAGAATGATAGTTCTTCCTATGGCTACACAAAAACAACAACCAATTTCAACACCACCATCACCAACATGGCTGCAATTACAAGCAGCCCAGTCATATAGTTTACTTTGATATTGATTTCTATCTACAAGCCAGAAATATTCATATTCTCATCAATGAAGTAAAAGTTCAGGATTCTTGCATGCAAAAGAATCATATATCAAATTTGACCAATTTCCAAAAGTAAAACAAACACAAAAATAATTGAAATCAGTCAGGTTAATGACATGTTGATATAAAATAACCTTTTTTTTTTTTAAGAGGAGGAGGCAAAAATATTTTTATGGAACCTACACATCTGATCTTGATGTGCATACACATACACAATGTAACTATACTTCAAGAAATAAATCATAGATGGTTCTACTTTTATATATAAGTCAATTACCAATATGCAAGAAAGGATTAGGTACAAATTCTATATAGTGTACGTATGCCCATTATGAACTATGAACAGACAAGAGGTAAAGTAGGATCATAGGCAGTATTTACATTACTGTAACTGAGCAATTTGACAAAAAAGAAATAAAATATCAAACTTGAAAATTAAGAACTGGAGTCAAACTAAATGGCTAAACACTTCAAGATGGTGCCCCTGTATAGCTACAGTTCAATGACTGATACAAGTAAAAGAATAAAATTGTGTGTGTGTTGATGTCATAAGAATTTTATAAATGTTTTGCAAGAACATAAAATTATTCTTTTTTGGAATAGTATATCTTAAAGTACACACATAATGCTACATGTAGCGTGTAACTATTGGGTTGAAAATCCTTTTGGACAGAAAAAGTTGAAAGCTGCCTTCCACATTTTCTATCTAAAAGGGATTTTCAACACAACATTTATATGCTATTATTTATAGCTTTATGTGTATATATTTATATATGTGTGCATGTATACACACACACACATGCACAAACATACACATATACACACACATACACATCCATAACTGTATCTATATCTCTGTCAGGATGCATGTGTGTGTAATTACTGTTTCACATCCACTCTGTTATTAGATGTGGCAGTTACTATTAGAGCAATTGCTTTTTTAATGTTAGATAACATTCCTACCTCTAACCACTCAACTATGGAAAAGTGGGAAACCTTTTATTATTATTGGTATCAGTATTATTCCTTGTTCTTAGTATTATCATCATCAATAATAATATTCAGAGGAACTGAAGCAAGGACATTTATGAGCAGCACACATACACAACCAAGCAACCAACCAACGATAAAACCGACCATAAAATCTAACTGTTTACCTCTGCCATAAAATCAGATAAATTATGAATGCCACTTCTTTTTTCTTCATCATGCAATATTCTGATAGTAGTTAGGTAATCTATGTGTGTTATAGGGACATATTTTCTTGCTAATCTATTTTTATTCTTTTTTAATTTAATTTTATTTATTTTTCAATTATGCTTTATTTAACATCAGATCATCCCTAAGATTGAGCAGCTTTATGATCAAAGACATTTTGGCTTTGTCTAACCCATTTTCTTTTCAGATAGTGTCTATAACAATGTGGTATTCTTTTTTGAAGAGTGTAGGGTGCAATTCAAAAGACATTTGGCAGTTGGCTCTTGAAAGTTGAATGACCATGTACAGCACTCCTTTACTGGCTCATTTAAAGATAGGTACAACTGTTAGGAAGAGGAAAGTAGCTAAGAAATGTTTATAAAATCAATGGCTATGTAAGTTGATAGAGGAAAATATTAATATTGTCTTTTGCTCATGGACAAGGATTTGTTGTCTGTAAAATAGCTTAACCCTTTAGCATTTAAACTAGCCGTATGCAGCCTAAATCTTCTACTGGTTTTATGTTCAAACTAGCCAGATCAAACTACCCTACAATATCATTCTAAAAAATATATGACCACATCATCAAAATCTTGAAGTTACAAGATAATGCATGATTAATTCAAATAAATGTGAATAAATAAGCATTACATTTGACAGTAATCTGAATGCTAAAGGGTTAAATCTAACACCAATGCATCACATTTCAACATTTTAAGCTGTATTGTAATTTAATTTATTGTTATTAGTTATTGAAATTCAGTATAGTAATTCAATTTTAAAAAAAGTAATTTCTTGGTCCATAAGAAGGGCAACATTTATGATGCTTTCAGAGGACCTTCAAGACTGATGGGCAAGGAGGATGCTATCATTAACCCAAAGACATGGCTCAAATGTTTGCATTGCAGTGGATTCTGCTAAGAGTACTCAAGGACCAAGTGTTGGTGTTATATCAAGTAATGAATTATAACTGTCACACAGGTAGTCCATAGCAGGAACTGAACTCAGTATGCAAAAAACCAGCTCAAATACTTAATAGGTTAATGACCAACACACAAGTGATTTTGCCAATCCATTACCCTACACTGGTGCTTATTTACTGATCTCCCCACACCCTCTTCAGAAAGATGAAAAGCAAAGTTAACCATGACAAGATTTGAACTCTGAACACAGGAAGTCACAATAAATGCCACCAGGCATTTCATCCAGTTTGCTACCAACATGATTTATAGGAAATATGATTCATAGAGCATTAAATGTTAGTATATTCTAATTCTCTTCTGTAGTATGTCTAACAAAATTACACTAGTAGATAGATATTTCTGCTGTCTAACTTTGAATATAGCTAAGCAGAATATTGGCTATATCTCATAGAAACTTAACTTGATTAATATCCAACAATTAGGTCAAATATACAAAAATATATTGGCTACACAAACAGTCTTTATTCTTATCCAAAAATAATCACATAAATGTGGTAAAACCAAGCAGGGTAATCAATTATTCTCGGATAATACCAACAGACATTGAATAGTAATATAATGAAATTACTAATATCATTTCAGTTATTAAACTATAGCCAAAGATTATTGTCTGAGATTAAAATAAAATCAGCTTCATCATTTGCAAATCAAGTCAGAATATTCAGCATCTTGTTGAAGCAGGAATGCTACAATTGCTCACTTTGTTAGATATGACAGTGAAATGTTCCTTTACTCACACCCTATCATCTTAAAAACTGAAAGACATCAGATGAAGTAGTTCCTAATTGACAACAAGATGGGGTGATCATAGATTAAACACTTTTGATCATAAGTCCACTCAATCAGGATTGATCTGGAGTATCTAGCGTTAAGTGACAACAACAATAGTAGAGGTTTTGTAGGTGAAATTAATGGACTTGCTAAGGAAGGATATACCAGGATGGTTTCCTATTTCCTTCCTCAGTTAAATATAAAGCCTAAGAAAACATTGTGTCTATTTCTAACAGGTATATGGAATGAGGCAAGTACAATCAAATAACTTACCACTCACCCCTAAACACTTCCTACAATATATCTGATGTCTTTTCACCTCAGCAGGGATATGATAAAGTATATTTCTTTGTATAACTTTTCAAAAACCTTAAGGCCTGCACAATCACTGCTTATTTTCAGTTTCTAGAGAATGCCAACTCATAACTTCATGTAACTTTACATATATGATAAACTGAACTCAACCATTATGGCAGCCTCTACATGGTCACTTAACCTGTTAGAAATAGCAATCAAATCTCTCACAAATCAGATCCTCCAGGAAGGACATATTGTCAACATTGAGCTAGATACACAGAAATAAGATGGTAGTGACTAGAATTCCTCTGAACTGATCTACTTAATCAAGGATGATTGGAACTAAACAACAACTGAACTCAGAACTGCATGCTACTAAATCACTCATAAGATTTCTATTGCTGTTACTGCTCATAGTAATGAACATCACCCTCTCATATATACTTAGTTCTAAACAATCCGGATTGCTTGAATGTTGAATGACTAGATCAGAAGCACAATAGTGTCGATGAGAGGATAAGAACTCGTTTGTTTCAGTAATGTATGTTCTTAGTTATTTCATGTAAAATTCATAATAGAATGAAATCAACAGAAAATATGAAGCCAATTATATTTCTCTGAAATTTTAGTGTTATTTTTCTGGTTACTTAAAACAGGTTAGATGTTAAACTAAAACTAGACCTTATCTCATAAAAAGTACCTGAAAAATGGTACCAGTAATTTATCTACTCTAAAAGATCTTTATCTTCATAAGCCTGCAAATATTCAAATTTATAAGATTGAAAACTTGTAGTTTCAAGGGAAGAATTATTCTAAAACATGAGGATTTCTTTTAATCAATTATGTTTTGAGAATTTTTTTAGCTGAATGTTTAATCCTAATCAAATGGATTTGCTGCTACAAGTTAATTTCTTTCATAATTTCATTCAAAAGAAGACCTAGAGAAATATATCTAATGATATGATAACCTAGACTTTTTGAAGTAAGTACAATTTTATCTATTCCTTTCATGTAAATTTATAAAAATATATCTGTCAATATCATAGAATCAAAACAAATGCTTAGTCAAGAAAAGTGGATGAAAAATAATATTCTCTGCGTGTTATTATTATCTGAGTGCCAGTGACAATGATAATGACAAGTTACAGGAATTACTAAAAAAAAAAAGTTAAGATATACAATAGATATTATATTTGGTTTTGATTTCAAAAATATTAAGTCAGCAACATCATAAATAAAGACTAGGTTTTACTGTAAAATAGAAGAATATGAGGAAACTAATGATGTTTTCTGTAATTAAAATCTTAAAACAAATAGTTCAAACAAGAAAAGTCTAATGTTTTGAACACTTGTTGTTTTTCAAAAAGAGAATAGAAAAAGAGGGCATGTCATATTGCAAGGCCCCAAAATTGTCCTAATGATAAAACCATTCTCTCTCTCTCTCTCCACTTCCTCAGGGACCAAGTGTTTGAAACATTAGCTTAGTCTTCTTTCTATTGGCCTAAGACACTGTTTCAGCTCTAGATTTTATTGCTTGGACAATTTGAAGATTGCGTGATGTTAGTGTACATTATCTTCTTTCTAGTCTGCTAAGCCTGATAAACTATTACCAATATAATATATTTAAGTAGTTTAAACTGTTATTTAGTCAAATCATTCACTTTGTACAAAACTATTTGATTTCATCATTGAAAATAACCAAGTAACACCAAAATATTAGCTTATCAGTAGCATTATTAAATCACCAGCTCAAAGATGTGACATATTTTGCAACAGCTCTTCTATAGTAAACTACTACAATTTTTTAACTCAAAAGCTAGACTTGGCACTGATCAAAACTTTTCACCTAACCCATCACTATCTTCCATTACTCCACAACAATATATCTGTCTATATTTTATTCAATTTTACCAGTTGACTATCACCCCTTTGAAAACCATATTGAGCAACCCTTTAAATTAATGAAGACTTCTCCTATTTCACCACATATAAAAATATAGACAAAATAATATTAGCCAACTCAATGTGGTAACTGGATCTGCTAGAAACAGCAGCCAAATCTACCTTAAATTACGCTATCATTTTAGAAATGTACATTGATTAATGTTGCCCTACATATATTATGTCTTACAAAAAGACAATGGCTTAAATCCTTTTGATCAAAGATTTGCTTTTCTGGGCTTAAACAGCAGCAACAGCATAAAAAGATATAACATAAAAGCAGCAGATGAAGTAAAATGATTCTGATTTCCTATATTGAATATCAAATTAAATCAAACACATTATGAGCACCAATATCAGATTCTTTTTAAAAAGTACACAGAATCACCTACAGCGGTATTTTATGGGCATTAATTTAAGTGAACAAAATGTACTAGGACCTTTTGTTATAGAAGTTAGCACAGTAATTTGGATTACAACAGATGTGTACTCCAATTCCTGTGGGTACCTCTGTGTATATTTTTCTTTCTTAGATTTCTACTTATAAAGTATCAAATTTAATTTAAGTAAAGCTTGCTGCAAATTTCTACAAATTATTTCACCTTCTAAATCATTGTAGTTGACATTAACATTATTATTAATGATATCTAAATATTTTCTTTTTCTTTTTTTTTTTGTAAAAAAGCAGCTACAATTAAATCCCTCATAACTAGTGATGCTAATGTAGACAAATCCATAAAAAATGTGTCTGTAGATATAAGGATGTTTGCCATAAGTCATTGTAAAACTATTTTTTATTAAATAACAAATGTGTGAATCTGTTCAAATTAAATTTCATATATCAGTCTCCGAAACTAATCTTTACAACATTTTAAAATCATTTGGAAGGTGCTGATAAAGATTATGAGCACTGCCTTCCTCATCTTATATAGTTAACTTCCAAGTTATAAACATGTATAAAAGTTTGATAGCCTCATGAAAATACTCATTCTAATAACTCTTCCATTAAACATAGAAAACAATATTGAATACTCTTTTTTCATTCTTATTACTGTAAACAACAATAGAAAAAGTAATCCTGGATTGAGAAATAAACCACATACCTTTTCTTTGATATTACAGATGAAATGGAAAAATAAAACCATACTATAATCTGCTGAGATTTGTTACTTACCTACAAAAATTAAAAAGAAAGAATAAGTTACAAAATGAAGACAAGAATTTCTGGAACTGAAATAATACAAAAATACAAATACACACGCACGCACACACACACACGCACATGTGTGTATTTGTGCATGTGAGTGTGTGTGTATGTGTGAGATCACAAATATATCTTAATATTAACATTCAGTGATTCACAGCAAAATAGTGGAATTACCACCACAAAATAAAAAAAAAATGAATAAAAAAATGGAGAATTTGCTAAAGAATCCAGAAATCAAGTCTAACTTGAACTGCTTCCTTATAATGATTATAAGAGAATGATATCATGCATCATGAAAGACAGGTTATAAATTAATTTATTTTTGCTACTATTTCAGAAAAATAATTCTAAAATTAGATTGGTGTTTAGTTGTATTAAACAGGCTGCCAGCTGATGACTATTCACAGGCATGATCCCACTACTGCTCAACACAAGGTCTTTTGCCTGCTGCATTTCTGTCCTGGGATGAATCAACCCTTCATAGACAAGAATTTTGCAAATCAAATATGTAAACATAAAAAATTCTAAAATCCCATCTGGAAATCTAAGTTTTAAAAATCAGAAGGAAATTCTATATGATAATCATATTTGTCTCTTGAATCTAAAAATGTTATGAATCAACAAGTTAAATGAGTATATTCTTTTTAATAACATATAAACTCTGTATTATTATCAACTTACCTACCCCAAAAAAAATTTTTTGCTTGAAATATTTTAAAACAGCCAATGAAATTCTAAATATACTTGAATTGACTTACTTAAGAATCTAAGATTTCAAAATACAAAATATAATAAAATCAATCTTTTAAATAAATCTGTGTATACTGAGGTTTCTTTATATGAATTTTTACCGCCTACTTAGTTTGTCAGCCAAGAATAAAGAGCAGTTATCCACCAATGGATTAACCTATGCCAGATACCAGACTAATATTTACTTATGTAGTAAATACCTGGCCTGTGAAGTGGAAAGAGTGCTTTCTGAGGTGTTACCTGTTACTAGCACTCTTTTATGAGTTATTATTAAATGGTCAGTCATTGACACTACCCTGGATTTATCTGTCCTTTTGATAGTTCATGCTTTTGTTGTGCAGGTTTCTTAGAACATTCATCACTTGTAACACTGGTGTGGTTTCCAACTTAGTTGCCAATAAGCAGGATATGTTACAAGTTGTACTAGGTTACATGTTACCAGCAGTGTTTATATATGCACAATATATACACACTCACATACACACATCTCTCTCTCTCTCTCTCTCTCTCTCTCTCTCTCTCTCTCATGTGTATTCATCCTAAGGGGCTACTGGTAAAAAAAAAAAAAGCAGTAAAGTGTAAAAAGAAGGGAGAATGTAAAAATATTAAATATCAGATGATTGTATGACTTCCAGTTTTGCATTCATGCATGCATGTGTGCATGTAAAATACACTGCTTTACTGATGTCTATGATGAAAAGTTTAATGATTTCTATTTTCAATACAGACACTAGTTATAGAACAATTCTACTTGTGATATACTGCAGTAATTGGAAACATACTGAAAACTAATATGACCAACATTACTCTAAATATACCAAACAACAAGAGAAGTTCTAAGTGAATGAATGTTTAGCCAGTAACAAATAACAACTAATATATGGTTAGAAATCAGTTGTGGTCTATATTTAAGTTGACGGATCCCAAGTAGAAATCAATGGAGTCCACTATTGTGCACAAGCATATTTTCCTTAAAATAACCAGAAATCAATAAATACAACAATTAGCATTGAGTAGACAAACGTCTGCAGTGAATGGTCCTTCTTATATTTACCTATCAATATATAATTAAAGACCAACTGTTTAACGACTTCCAGGAATTTATTCCAGGACTTTCTTTGCCTAGGTTCATAGTAATTATTAGCTAAGATCAATTTTTATTGATCAAAGACAAATGCTTAAGACTACGTATGTAGAAAGTAATGTTAGAAACAGGAATTTAGAACAAAACAGGATACTTAGAAAAACCATTAAACATTCAAAACTAATACAATATATAGCAGCAGGAAGATTATGAGAAAGAAATTTGCAAAATCTCATTAAAAATACAAAACAATAATAAAGACATTTGGAACTTAATAGTATTTGATTAGAGATGAAAAGAAAATGATTTTCTTGTTTAAATTACATTTCATGAATACATAAAATACTGAATAGTAATAATGGTTTCAAATTTTGGCACAAGGCCAGCAAGTTTGGAGGTGGGTGTAAGTCAATTACATTGATCTCAGTGCTCAACCAGTACTTATCTTATCAACCCTGAAAAGATGAAAGGTAAAGTTGGCCACAGCAGAATTTGAACTCAGGATGTAAAGACAGACGAAATGCTGCTAAGCACTTTGCCCAGCATGCTAACAATTCTACCAACTCACAGTCTTACTGAGTATTAATAATAATAGTCATTGGACAGCATTGGTTAACAACACAAAGACGGTGAATCAAGCAGTGTAAAGCTCAAATAATTCATGACCTACACATCAAATTGCAATGACCACTAGCCGTTTTCTATTGTTCTTGTTTAGTTCCAAGGTAACCAACTTCCAGCAGACCTATGATTAAAAGCATAGGTATCATACTTTTCAGGCATAATGTACCTTGGACAACAATATTTAATGTTCTTTTTTAATATCAGTGAGGTTCAATTTAAAAGACATTTGGTTGCTATTTCAAGTAGACTGAGTATCAAGTTTCCCTTAACCCATCATGTTCCTCATTTAATACATATAATAGCACAATTACCCCTCTAACAACTCTTGTTTACATCACTTTATTTGAAGATAAAGTAATTTTATCAAATCATCCTTGGATATATGTCATAAAAACATCCTCATAATTTTTCAAACAAATTAATCTCATCTTTAGAAATGAAACCCTATTTTAAAATTTACTACAGCCATGCAATATTTCAATTAGTTTAATCTGTTATGATCAACCAATGCCTTTTTCTTGGGTGAGCACATAAGTACTACTGGATTCAAATGAGTAACTTAACTTAGATTCTTCAGATATAATATCAAAGTATCATGATTTAAGTGAAATTGGATGGTTCAGCTTTGGTCCTGAAAATTCAAGCTAAGAAGGTGAGCTTGAGGCAAAAGGGGAAGATTGGGCCAAAGAGGGACGATTACAATATCATTTAATTGGCTGGAAGTGGAAACCACTGTTTTAAAAATGAAGGGGATGTATCCAGGATAATATAGTTCTGGATACATTATTGCAGGAATAAAAACAAGATGATCACTGTTTGAATGCATTTGATCATTGATCAGCTCAATAAGGGCTAACTGATTGGGATCTAAACAACAACAACAGTCTTAAAATTATTTCAGAACAAGGCCAAAAAAGCATTCTGAGATAAAATTAACTACAAAGTAGATATAGGTTCCTAATGGTCTGAGCTCAAGGTCTTTCTCTCTTTAATTAGGAAAATACATGAACATAGCAAAATTCTATTTCAATTCCCTTATAATTTTTGAGAAATCATTACTGAAAACTTTCTTTTCTTAATGCTACTGCAGTTGATTTACTTTGTCTCATATTGTCCATTTACAACCAAGAGAAACAATTGGTATTATAAAATCTACTATCTTATCTTTTAGTTTCTGCAATTTCCATTTAATTCCGTTTGAATGTAGGATCTGAGTTCATATCCACTGCAGCTGTTTTAGAAGTTATTTCATTCTACCTAGCTCAAATTTTACATGGTGTATTCAACCAGTCAGAAATATTAATCAAATGATCATCTTATTAAACCTTCAACAAAGGACTTGCATAATGTTGTTCTAGATACATGATGCAAGAAAAAAAAGACAATATAGTCATGAATTGAATGCCTACAGGATTATAGATGATCTGGAGCACAATAATAATATGTAGGAATCTCAGATTACCTGCAATAGTATTAGAAGGGCGATGAGGACCAAGTAGTGAGCCTTATGAATTTGGAATTTGGGGCAGACATGGTAATGTAATTAAGAATTTCATTTTGCAACTACATGGTTCCAGTTTTGACCCACACTGCACCTTGGGGAAATGGTTGTTACCATAGCCTCATACTGAGTTGGGAGATGAAAAATGTGTGGAAGTCTGTCGTGTGTGCGTATGTCTGATTTTGTATATTCTTTTACTTGTTTTAGTCATTTGATTACAGCCATGCTGGAGCAGCACCTCAAAGGGTTTTAGTCAAAGAAATCAACCCCAGGACTCATTCTTTGTAAGCCTAGTGCTTATTCCATCAGTCTTTTCTGCTAAACCACTAAGTTACAGGGACATAAATACACCACCATCAGTTATCAAGCAATGGCAGGGGACAAACACAATGTCCTGTACCCAGATATGCACCTATACATACAGGTGGATGTCGGTATGCACATACCTGTACGTATATATGCATATACTCATTTACTATTTGTTTTTTTTTATATATATATATATATATACACACACACACACACACACACACACACACACACACACACACACACACGCACACACACACACACAATGGGATTCTTTCAGTTTCTGTCTACCAAATCCACTCATGAGGTTTTGGTTGGCCTTGGGCCAACCAAGTAGAAAACACTTCATGAGTAGAAGACACTCACCCAAGGAGCCACATAGTGGGTCTGAACCCAGAACCATGTGGTTGGGAAGTACATCTTTCACTAGGATGTATTAGCAAAAATGTGAACAATGACAAGAAAATTGATAAATGAGTGCTTTTAAGAGAAACTACCTAGTGATATTTATTCTGCCTGTTTTGTACTCATGATACTATCAGAAATGCAGTAAACTAGTGAGTAATCAGCTAGATGCTTTATACCAACAACATCGGTGTTCACAAAATGCATGCAGTTAAATAATAAATAAATAACACTATAGGAAGATGAGGCGGTATTTGTTTTTACAGTTTCTTTAGTTCTTTAGACAATTTAAACCATTTAATTACGGTCATACTGGAACATCCTTACAGAATTCATAACTAAAGAATACCTTTGCAGTGTTATGTTTTATTAATATTTTAAAGAAATAGCTGTACATATTTCTTCCTCATTAATTTATTTCCTTCCATAAAACATAATTAGTAATTTCATCAATAAATTTTATGGTGGCTAATTAACCACGAACTCATTAATAAATAGCAATAAACATGAATGCTAAAAATAATGATTAATCACTAGTTCACATGTTAAGAACATTCATATTTGTTGAAGGGTAAGAGATGGTGAGTATGTATAATGCTGTGAATGTGAGACTGGACACAGGACACACAATGCCTAATGGATTAGAAAATAGTTCATCATACACACAAAAAAAAAAAAGGACTGTCTTTTCAGTGTACCTAGTAACAGTTATTCTAATTAATGTAAAATGAGTTAATAGAGAGTGTAATGAAAATATTGTGCTTCTTAAAATATTGAAAAGAAACCAATGCCAAATTCATATAAAACCGGATTCTACTTCTAAATTCAAATATCTTCCAATTCTCAATAGCCACACCTTAGCTTCCTTTAGACTGAAACAGATAGTTATTATTATTTTTTTTTAAATTTGTACAAGAAATGTCTACAATAAAAACCCCAAAATAAATGAAGCAATTTCAGGTTTGGGTTGTTTTCTTGTTCTTCTTTACAACCAGATTGCTGATAGTTAACTGGGCAAGGTTCAGAGAATTAAACAAGACAACAGAGCTAATTTTATCAACAAATTAAATTTGATAGAAAATTATTGGAAACTAAAATTTATAAACAATAAAAAAAAAAAAAAAACTTTCATTTCTACCCGATGTATGAGTCTGAGAGTGTAAAAGGAGTATGTGTGAGAATAAGAGTGTATGTGCAACAGAATGGAATGAAGTGCGGGAGAACTTGGTGGAAAATGTGGTGAAGATACAGTGTAAGAAAGTAGCAGAGTCTATGTAGAAGATGAAAATATAGCAATGATAAAAATCTAAATGATATAATGAATGACGAACAATAAGATGAACAGTAATTATGGCTTGGCTTTAGAAAAATTATCTGGCAAGTTGTAACTAATGAGTCAAAAGGATGGGATTCATTGGAAAAAGTAATAAAAATTATTGGAAGACATATAGAAGTGAAAACAATGAGGCAGAGACAGAGATATCAAGATAGACACACAGGATGGGAAACCAGCAAGTGGAGGTAAAGGTAGAGGTGAGAAAGAATTAGTAGTTAGGAAGATACCAGAAAACATTTCAGAAGAATAGAAGTAATTTTTTTTAAATAACAAAAATTTTGTTAATCAATTAGTGAAAAATAAAGACAATAAAGAAAAGGAAAGAAAGAAGAGTAACTAATAAAATGTGAGAATTTTTTTCTTTTATTGACGCGCAGCAAGCAGTACCATGATTGCTAACAGGATGTTAAATATTTGAAATGAAGAAGGCACACTGAAAGTAAATCTTGCTGACAATTTCCAAAGCTTAAAGGATTTTTTTGTGCTGATACTTCTTTTAAGAGATTTTTGAAGAACAAGACTGAGAAAATTGTTTCCAAATCTCCAATATAATTAAATGAATAACTGAATAATTTAATGAATAAAGTATGTTTATGTATTCATTTTTTATCATTGCCCAGTTTGTTAACACAGGCATTTGTGTGTGTGTGTGTGTGTGTGTGTGTGTGTGTGAGTGAGTGAGTGAGTGTGAGAGAGAGAGAGAGAGAGAGAGAGAGAGAGAGAGAGATCAGAGAAAAAAATAGTATTTGATTACATTGTTTCAGATTCTGAGTTCAAAACCTGACTAAGTTGGCTTTGTTTTTATATCTGCAGAGTCAATAAAATAGGGCTAGTTGTGATGGGAAGAAACTATACCCCAGAAAGTGATGCCCCAGTATGGCCACACTTCAATGATTTAATGAGCAAAAAAAGACTACCCAGCACACACACATAAACACATGTGGATACACACAATTACAAGAAAGCTGCAGTGTTCATTTAGTAATTTGTTACTGGTTTCAGAGTTAAGGCACATAATGCACTACAAATATTGCATCTAGTGATTGGTTCCAAATTCAGTTCAAGAGTGGTTGAAGAAAATATACTGTGAGGAAGAAAAAGGATAAGAAAAACAGGGGTGGAAGAAAGCTTGAGGGGGCATCTTAGTATTGGACCATTTAATTATGTTTGGGTTTCCTTTTTAAATTGTTAATGGAGACAGATGAGTTAATAATATTGTAACCATAGAAAGATAAATTGTTTTATAGAAGAAGGGATTTTCTTTTTCAAATAGTATACAAAGTAAGTAAATGAAATAAAATTCATTTTACAAGCAACTTATGAATCCTTCACACTGAGAGTATTTAAGTTCATTTCATTTAGGAACAGCTATAGGCTTTGCAGATGTCATATGTACAACTTTTGGTACAGGGTTAGATAAATAGTTTAGAACAGTGCTCTGCAACCTTTTTTGACCTACAGTACACTTATATTCTTTTCAAAATTTGGCAGCACACCTGAACTAAAAATATAACTAAAAGCATATTCAGGTTACACTGAGGCACACCCAGCATCGTCTTGTGGTACCCCAGTGTGCTGCACCATACCAATTGCAGAGCACTGGTTTAGAAGTCCATTTTGCAATCATGGGATTCCCAGGTTGAATCCCACTGCAAGGATTTTTTGGAACAGCTTAAGAGTGAAACCTAAGCCTTGTGAATAAAAATGGACAAGCAGAAACTGTGTAGAAGCCAGTCAGATGGAATGTATCTGTATTTCAAAGGTTCGGCCATATCACACACACACTGTGCTACACTGACTCGGGCAGACGATTAAGCTAAGAGTGCAAATGTCAGTAGAATACTCATTTAGTTACACTACAATACAATGATTAGATAAGTCAGTTAACTGAACAGCTGGAACACTCACCAGTAAATCTATTTCCTGTTTATTTAGATACTTATACTTACATCTTTCCATTAAGGTTGAGAGAGCTAAATTAAATATCTTTTATCATTGCTTCAATGACACTAGCTTCTAAATGACTTAAACTTTTTAAGCCTGTAGCTCCTAAACTTATTTCGTCATAGGATCTCTATATGATTTTTCAAAAGCCCTTTAACATAACAGGTGCAGGCATGGCTGTGTGGTAAGAAGCTTGTTTTCCAACCACATGGTTCAGTTCCACTGTGTGGCACCTAGGGCAAGTGTCTACTACAATAGCCTAGGGCCAATCAAAGCCTTGTGAATTTGATAGATAGAAAATGAAAGAAGCCTCCATGTGTGTGTGAGAGAGAGAGAGAGAGAGAGAGGGAGGGAGTGAGAGAGAGAGAGAGGGAGAGAGAGAGAGAGAGAGAGAGAGGGACAGAGAGAGATTTGTTCAACTAAAACCTTTCAAGGTGGTGCTCCAGAACAGCCACAGTCAAATAACTAAAACAAGTAAATGAAAGTGAAAGAAAAAGAAAGAACTTTCGAACTTTAATATGATATTAAACGAAACAATTGTTTTAGAAAAACAAATTCATTGATGAAACAAAAATGTATAACTTATTATTTTGAAATGGGGACATGATTTTGATATAAATTTATTAAATTTTATTGTCAAGCACATTATCTTGCAGACCTGAAGAATTTTTCATGGAACCCACTTTGGAAAACATTACTCTAAGGCAGTCTCCATGTGGACACTGAACATGCATGATATAGAAGCCAAATCTCACAACTGCACCCTACCAACTTAAAAAAGGATATATTGAAAAAAGTTGTACTGGATCTATGAGAAGATGGGATGGTTACAGTTGAAATGTATTTGATCATGTGTGTGTGTGTGTGTTGGCACTCCGTTGCTTACGATGTCAAGGGTTCCAGTTGATCCAATCAATGGAACAGCCTGCTTGTGAAATTAACGTGCAAGTGGCTGAGCACTCCACAGACACATGTACCCTTAACATAGTTCTCGGGGATATTCAGCGTGACACAGTGTGACAAGGCTGACCCTTTGAATTACAGGCACAACAGGAGGTAAGAGTGAGAGAAAGTTGTGGTGGAAAAGTACAGCAGGGTTCGCCACCATCCCCTGCCAGAGCCTCATGGAGCTTTAGGTGTTTTCGCTCAATAAACACTCACAACGCCCAGTCTGGGAATCGAAACCGCGATCCTATGACTGTGAGTCCACTGCCCTGACCACTGGGCCATTGCGCCTCCACTGTCTTTGATCATACACTGCTCATGTAAGGCTAATAAGAGGTTAACAACAGCGTATAAATCTTTAACAACTCTGAAAACCAACACATAAAATGATTGTGTGTGTGTGTGTGTGTGTGTGTATGAGAGAGAGAGAGAGAGAGAGAGAGAGAGAGAGAGAAAGAGAGAGAGCAGGAAAACTAGAAGCATGCATGTGTATCTTTATATTTACATATCTGCATAATAGTGATGTTAAAGAACATTATCTCTATTTTTGTTATAATATGTTCTGAATTCTTAACGTACTTTCTCGTAGTTAAATCAAAAATTAGTAAAATGTGAGAAAGAGAAATGACGGAGAAAGGAGAAATGACATAGAGAGGGGAGAGAGTGGGAGTCAAAGGAAAGTAGAGGAAAGGATGGAATAGGAGGAAAATATGAGAATTAGTCACAGTTAATTAACAAAAGATTTTATTAAACATACTTCATATTAACTCCTTTATGAACACCAAAAAATTAACATCATTGCATTAGCATCACACAAATTGATCGAGTAGGAAATAGTTGAAAGCAGTTTTTCGGTTTTCAACATCAAGCTTTAACATTGTTAGAATACCAGTAAAACAAGAGGAAGTATAGTGGCATCAATTAAAGCACAACTTAGTTGAACAGCTGAGTGAATAGTGACACTTCATAATCTGTTAGTTCACGGAACCTTTGAGAAATGCTAGAGTCATTATTAGTAGATGGAGGTCATTTGTTTATTTCCTTTTTTGTTTTGTTTTGTTGTTTTCTTTTTGTTTTTGAAAGAAATGTATTTTTTCCTTAATTCTTTATAATTTAGATGTTATTTAGGTGCAAGTAAAGGTGTTAGTGTTGAGGCGCAATGGCCCAGTGGTTAGGGCAGCGGACTTGCGGTCATAGGATCGCGGTTTCGATTCCCAGATCGGGTGTTGTGAGTGTTTATTGAGCGAAAACATCTAAAGCTCCATGAGGCTCCGGCAGGGGATAGTGGCGAACCCTGCTGTACTCTTTCACCACAACTTTCTCTCACTCTTATTTCCTGTTTCTGTTGTGCCTGTAATTCAAAGGGTCAGCCTTGTCACACTGTGTCACGCTGAATATCCCCGAGAACTACGTTAAGGGTACACGTGTCTGTGGAGTGCTCAGCCACTCGCACGTTAATTTCACGAGCAGGCTGTTCCGTTGATTGGATCAACTGGAACCCTCGACGTCGTAAGCGACGGAGTGCCAACAACAAAGGTGTTAGTGAATATACAGGTATTGTCACCGACAGTTTTTGCTCCAAGTCAGCTTTGAGCAAGCAAATCTACGATGAAAAGTATTTCCAGCCATGACCAACGCATCCTTTTCAAACATATTGCATTTAGAATTTACATTATCCAATTTATCCCCTTCTTTTAAGATGGCAGAAAGATTTGAAGAAGAATTAGTTGGTCCTATTTCATGTTATTTATACAGGTAAAGTAAATTTAGTTCTTAAAAGGAGAAAACAGTTTTTATCACTATATCTCAATATTTCCCAAGGCAGTGAGTTGGCAGAATTGTTAGCATGCCAGGCAAAATGCTTAGCACATTTGAGTTAAAATTCAACCAAGGTTGATTTTGCCTTTTATCCTTTGAGAATTGATAAAATAAATACCAGTTGAGTACTGGAGCCATGTAATCAACCTAACTCCTCCTCCAAAAATTGCTGGCCTTGTGCCAAACTTTGAAATCAATATTTCTTTGTTAATACTTTTTATGGTACTATTTGATGGCTATAACAGATAATGCGAGAAATGATCCCCTTCATCTAAATATACAATTTCAAATTAATTTTTGAGAAAAAGAAAATATACCTGCCTATAAATCTTTCCAAAATCTTACCCACACACTAAACATACTTTTCTTTGATCCACCCCTTTGAGAAGTCAAAAATAGAAGGTTACAGTGTGATTTTTAACTTCTCAAAGAAAGAAAGAAAATACTTAATGTAATATCAGAACAGGGTATCAGATGAAAACCTTTCATGAAAAGACCAGGCAAATATTATGCTTCTGAAGCTGAACAGACAACTCTTCATAAAATAGTTCTTTTAAAGTATTTGTTAAAAGTTGGTTTCATGACTTGACATAAATGTAGAATTATTTCCATTTTTAATTTCAAAAGGTCAACTTGTCTGGGAAATAAAAACCACAGGGTAAATATCGAGTAATAACAACAACAAAAAAATATGAAATACACACATAATGACATACATATTGTAAATGACAG